>NC_061502.1:9633882-9933882 GCF_022539355.2 Hippoglossus stenolepis
TGTGGAGCCAATGACTAGTCTCTCCTCTTGTGCCGCTGGATATCTGCACAACCAAAGGGATGCAAAGAGGGCGCAGCTCTCCGGTGACGTGTTTTCCTCAGGCTTCCAGTGAGAATTTCTGCAGTCAGAGAATCGTTAACATGGAGCCCTGTTCCTTCACACTACTATTGGGATATCTTAGCAGCTCTCAAGTGCAGATATGCGTCACCAAAGAGTAAAACACCCAGAGAAACATCCCTGTGTGCACAAAAGAGCCTGTTTAACCGTCTCTGGAACTCTTTGTGCCTCATAGATTAGACACTGCAGGACTTCACTGGCTGAGCATCTCCGTCAAAAGATCGACCGATCAAGGAATGTCAGACTTCATTTTTCTATGATTACTTCATGGTGCATTTGGAGAAGATTTTCAGCGAAGATGGAGGCTTGATGCGAGAATCGGCTGGAGTCAAGATCGTCAGCACACACCACACATTTTCCTCTGAATGTTAAATATCATCACATACAGTATGTGCATGTGTACAGCAGACACATACACACAGATAGACCTTAAGAAATGCATATGTGAATACACACATGCATGAAGACACACACACACACACACGCTTATAACATACAACCACTTAACTTTTTTAATGTGAATCTTAATGTTTACAACAGACAGAACGACTGAGAGACAGGCAGGAGGTGAAGAGACACTTTTTAGCTGCAGCATCCCAAAAAGGCCAGTGGGTGTTTTCTCTCACAGTAGTTTAGGACAGGACCATTGTTCCAGACGTGTTTCTTCACTGTCTTAATATTTTGTCTTCCATCCAAGACAGACGGGGAGAGGGACATAGAGACAAACCGTGACAGCCGCTGAAGAGCAACCAAGGTCAGGCAGTAGTTTCCCCGTCCACCTCGGCCCTCTTGGAGACATCTCAACCAGCTCTTTCAGCAGCATTTTCCCCATAAAAATGCTGGAAGCCAGATAAAACTGTTCAGCCTTATCATCTGCAGCATCCAGCTCTTTTGAATAACAGAAATAGCTCAAACACAGCCCAAATCATCCACAGGCAATGCTCACATATAGAGAAAAACACACCTTCTACACAAATGACAATCACAGTCAAAGCGGCCTGAGTTTCGTCAAGGATTTGAAATTCTATCTTAAAAAATTTAACGAAAAAGCTGAAGAGTATTGTCGTCGTCATGTGGGAACAGAGACGCCTCCAACTTTGACAATTATTCAATTGTTTATTTATCATTGTTTATATATAATGCAACTCAGACCCCTGGTGAAGGAAAGGGAAAAGACAGAGGCTGTAACGATCCACCCTCGCCCGCAGACTCACAAGGACAAAAACGATACCAGAGAAATGTCAGAGACGTGGCGGCTCCACCCCTGTTCCCCTCTCCACTCATATTATAATGTCGAAAGTGCCAACTGAAACGCCACATGGACATCTGTGATGCCTGGATTCTGAACATCACAGACTGGGTCCTAAAATAGTGGGTCTCGAGTTCATTTTTTTTCTCTGGTCCCCCAAAAAAACGAGGATATCTAAAATTTTCCATTCAAGTAGATCCTCTGTTTCTGTTTTGTTCTATTCTGAAAATCAACCGAGTCCTTCTGGAAATGAGGCTAAACATGTTGCATTTGTGTTGCGATAACTGGACGAAACATTTGAGGCCTTCTTCATCAACAGAGGAACATTTTTTTGTGGGGAAAACAGCGGCTGCTCTTGACAGGACAGAATAACAGAGCATTTCCCTTTTCCAACTGATATCAAAGTCCACCGTCCACCTTCCTCTGCCAGTTATCTTGAAC
Organism: Hippoglossus stenolepis; assembly: GCF_022539355.2. Classification (NCBI taxonomy): domain Eukaryota; kingdom Metazoa; phylum Chordata; class Actinopteri; order Pleuronectiformes; family Pleuronectidae; genus Hippoglossus; species Hippoglossus stenolepis. The sequence continues at coordinate 9,635,690 of NC_061502.1, forward strand.
AGTTTTATCTGAGCCGCTGCCCCGCGAGGCTCCACTGACGGTCGCTCTGGAGGACAGAAACAACATGTTGTGTGTTTGCATGAGGTGTTTCCAAAACTGTCGCGTATTTAATCTCATGCTGCGTGTGACTAACTAGCTACTTAAAAATGGGAACTGTTTGGTTTGTTGAATGCTCCTCAGCTCTCTTCAAAGAGTCCTAAATGTGAACTTTGTGATTTTTTTCTATAAATAACAGTCGCAAAATGTCCGTCGAGTAACGGAGGAAAATAGCTACGACAGTGTAAAACAAACACAAAATGTAACTTTGAACTTCTAGACGTTTTTTAATAACATGTGGCCGTGTTTACTGTTTTTTCTAGTTGACTACTAATGTATGATGTTGTGTACAAGTGGGACTACTATGTTTAATTTCTTCTAATTGTACAGTTATTTGAAAGGAGAGAGTAAGAGGAGAATGGGAGGAAAGAGAATTAGTTGCACTATAGTCTATGATATTTTCATTAAACGTTCTGTCACTTCAGCCCATAATTAACATTTATTAATTTATATATAAATTGTTAAACACACATTACTTTTTAATAAACTAAATCACTGCAACGGTAATGTCTTTCTGGAAATTTCAAATCAGCAACTGTGAAAAGGGTCTGTTATTAAGAGGCTTCATTGAAAAAGATGGTTGTTTAAGTCATTAGCAAATTACACTATTTGAATTGAAAGTGAATTTATTAGTGAATTTATTAGTCTTAATGTGGTTAGATCAATTTAAAATTACCTGGCACTGTGGAATATCGACCTAAACAGAAAGCATTTCAGATTTATGATGTGACCCAACTGTGTGTGTGTCTGTGTGTGCGTGTGTGTGTGTGAGACCACGGGATATTGTTTATTGTGTCTTGGTGAACTCAACGACTCTTAACCCAGAACCTCCTGAGTAATGACCTGCTCTGAACTCAACACACATTTCAACTAGAGGAAGAACTCATTGAGGAGCAATAACAACATAAGTGATGATAAAGCTATAATCTACATTGTGCACTATCTATACAGCTTTTGTCTGTCGAAAGAAAAAAATACACTTCTGTTCATAGAGAGCAAAAAAAAAAATTCAAGAACATGAAACCAAACTATTATTTTGTTAAAAACATTTACTCAAACCATTGTTCTTATTTATCTTATCCATATCTAACTACTCCATTCTGAAGCTTGACAGTTGTGACCTACAGTGCATTTTAGTATTGAGTAAATGTATTAATAATATTTGGAATGGAAAACTATGTATTTTGCTAGTCTGAAAACTAAATTTGCATTTTATGAATTGAATTCAGAATTGTTAGCTATCATCATCCCTATCACTAATTAAAGAAGCTGAATTTTTAGGGTCTCAAAGTATTGCCAATGGTGCTTGTTCAAGTGGTTTACTATGGGAATACAGATGTAAATGGAAAAGGGGTATTAAGTCAATAATTTGCACTACATGATTACGCACAAGAAAAATAGTTGTTTGGGACCCACGAATGAACCCTGAGGTACTCCAACCAGCTTAGCTTCTTAATTTAGCAACCTGGTGCTAATTGTAGAGAGTATAAAAGCATTAGTTTCACGCTTTGTAAAAGTGCATTTGCTTTCATTTAATCTGCGATTAATATAAATCAGCTCTCAGAATGCAATAACACATAATCCTGATACATTAAGAAACAACCCCACTGTCAGTGCTCTAATGCAGGATTATGCTGCTAGTACTAACTACCAGTGGAAAAAAACTCCAATCTTCCTCTGTGACTCTGGGTTGATTTGTTAACGTTCACCACTGACGAGAACCATTTACGTTGATTTACCTCATCTTTTTCTGATGGTTTCCCACAGGTGACTGACTGTACATAAACTAGACAGTTGGGAATAAAGTAGACAGTGAAGAAGTCAAGTCTACACTTGTGTCCTCTGTTTTCTGACACCTTGCAGAGAGATTTTGTCCTCAAATGATTTATGCCTGCTACATTATGCATGCAAATGACTAAAGTATTGACTGTTTGCATTTATTGTGGGTGGTTGGGGTGGTCTTTGTAGTCCGGCCAAGTGTTTTCCAGGTATTTCAGTTCTGAGGAAAATGCACTTTCTAAAATGACTGAAATAAAGCCAAACCTGTCCCCCACTGAAACAAGAGCCTGAAAGACTGCTGCAGGCAAAATCCAAACCCTGATTGCAGACATCCTGACAAGGACATCAGTGTCTCCTTTACTACACACAGCCAGATCATTGCCAGGAAGCACTTTCGTTCCTTTGCTGAGGAAATATACCGGTGCTCTGAGGTAAATTCATTGTTATGAGAATAGAGTGTTTAAATAAAACAAGACACAAATACCCAATTAAGACTAAAAACCTCTTGAGCGTGTGTATAAAACTCTATATAGATGCATTCTGCTGTGTTCCTGATAAGAGTAAACGCTCGCGATTGGAAGTAGTTTAAATATTTATTCGTAGACGGCACACCATCTCCACTTTTTTATCTGCTTAGCGAGGAACTACACACTCCCGAGAACGTCTGATGGCTTTTTTGATTATTATGTAAATTAGCAGAGACTCGCACTTGTAAAGGCTGTTTTTAACATTGCTGGCATTCTCCACTAAAACCAAGTGGGGACAGCCAGGACAAGCAAACTAATTACTGTGGTTGTGTGGCCTATGGCGTTAATTAGGAGTTGTAGCAGACCTAACAACCCATTTTACAGGCACGCCGGTAAGGTTTATTTGAAAGCTGTGCCAACAGCGCCTCAGCTAAAAGTGTGTCAGTCCTAATTACTTTCATTGTTCTCTGTTGAAGTGTCACTTTTCCATCAAATATGAAATGGGATTTGGTTTAAAAGGGGAACGTTACAGAGTAGATGAGAATCGAGTGGGTGATGCAATAGAAAGTAATACCTCAACAGCCTTTCAAATACTGTGTGTATCCTAGGATTGTCTAGCTGCTACTACTACCACTAGTGATAATAAAACCAGCTAAAATAATAGGTACAAAATGTGATTGTCCTTCAAATAGTGGAACACAGTGTATTGCTCAAGGTTAATGTCTGGGCCACATATGGCATACGTATGGTTTCATTGATGTGAATCATCAGAAACATTATCACCCATTTATGAACTGCAGTCCAAGTCATACCCACTCCACCTACAGCCAAAACACACCTACACTAAGGACTATGACAATCACCAGTTTGTTAGAATTTGGTTTAGGTTAGGATCAGGGTTAGGCAAGTAATATGGTTAAGGCTGAGAGTGAGTCTCCAGGAAATGGATGTAAGTCAATGAAATGGCCTCTGAGGTCAGGGAAACACTACTGTTTGTGAGTGCACAGATATCTTTAATGGGCCCATTTTGAGCCCAGACCTCACAGAGTAAGATCCTAACTTTCTGACCCACTGTTTAATGTTTACGTCGGTCAATATTTACTTAAATTGTATTGGATTTGGCTGCAACGCTGTTCACCCCTGAAACTCCAAAAGTGTTTTGTGGACTCACAACACTTCACCCACCCCTCCATCGGCATAGTGGTGAGTAGATAATGAGGGAATTCTCATTCTTCGTGGGGAACTATCCCTTTGAGGCCCTTATCGCAGTCTAGTTTACATACAGAGCCTGGGGTCTTGTGGGGCCCCCGTGGACCCGGGTCAGTTGTGGGTCCATCCTCGGTGATCCTCGGGTCCGCTGCAGTCACCATGACTCCACCACTAGGCTTCCCCTCGGCCTATCGCTGCTCTCCCGCACGCTGACGCCGAGACCCGGAAGTGCCGCCGCCGCTGCAGCTGCTTTGTTTTGTTTTGGTTGTCGGGAGTTGTGTAAGCGAGCGACACAGGCGGAGGTCGCTCCGGGAGAGGGACGCTCTTCACATGGGGAGAGTCCAACCGGGGATGGAACATGACGGACCGGTAGCTGACGCCTGCGGGATGCCGAGTTTCATCGGCAGCTTCGAGGAGGAGGAGGAGGAGGAGAAGGAGAAGGGGAGGGCGAGACTGTCCCGCAGCCTGGAAACTTCCTTCGCGGACGGCAAAGTTGAGCGGCCGGTCGCAGACGAGCACCGCGACGTCGGCAGGTCAGACTCCCGGTTGTCGCTCGACGGAGGCGGCGGGAGGAGCGGCGGCGAGGGGGGGAAGGATGCGGGGGGCAACAACAACAACAACTGCAACGGAGGAGGAGGAGGGGAGAGGAGGAGGAGGGCGAGCGCCGTGGAGATTCTGAGGAGGAATTTCGGGGTCGGGAAATCTCCCTCCCTCCGGTTCAGCGCAGGCCGGCGGATGCAGGAAAACAACCAGAGCAGCGTCACCAACGACGGCCATGGAGGCGACTGTGGCGACTGCAAAAAGTCGGACGTAGAAACGGGCGACGCGGGGATTAAAAACGAGCCGACCCCGAGCGAGTTGACGACTTCGGATGCACATGCGGATCAGTGGCATCGAACATGCGACAGTGACGGTAACACTGTGAGTGCAGAGGAGTCACATGGTGTCAAACAACACGTCTACTGCACTGTTTACTGCATCGCCAACGACGTACACTGCACTGAATCCTCACGCGATGAGGCGGACGCACCTGACCCTGCGGACCCGGGCTCCGAGACAGAGCAGGAGGCGGGTTCGAGTCCCGAGCCGCCGCCGCTGTACACGCTGGACGACCTGGTGGACCCTTTCGGGGACATTTCCAACCAGCTGTACAAGGATCAGGACGATGCGGGGAGCGCGGTGCAGGGCTGCCGCGTGTGCCTGGAAGACAAAACCATCGAGCCCCTGCTCTGCTGCAGGATGGCCGTGTGTGATGAGTGTTTGAAACTCTACGTCAGCTCCCAGGTGTGTGTGTGTGTGTGTGTGTGTGTGTGTGTGTGTGTGTGTGTGTGTTGTGTGTGTGTGTGTGTGTGTGCGTGTTCGTGTTCCTGTTCGTGAGAGGGAGGGGGGGCAAAGCTGTGGAGTAAGGATAATACAGTATATTATGCAGCAGGATGTGTGTGTAAGGTTGGTGAGAGGGATGATAGGCAAGGGGTGGGGTGTATACAATACAGTGCAGCATGGTGTCGCACTGATGAGTGTGTGTGTGTGTGTGTGTCCCAGGTTGACGTGTCCCTCACCAGCAAGTAACACATATACACTATCGTCTCTGTTAGACTTGCATGTCTTGTGTTTGCCGTCTTGTTTGCCCCCGAGGCAGGGGCATGACTGCGAATTCAGAGAAGTGTGGAAAAATACTGATCCCTCACCAACAAGCCGACACCGCATGTTTCAGTTACTTAAAGAAAAAAATACCTGGATTAAGAGTTTGAAGTTCACTCCTCGCTGATAATCAGGACAAATTGGACTCTAATGCCACCGCTCAACATCTGCAGGTCTCCTCATCTTGTGATGAATGTTGTTTTCTCACAATCTGGGTCACAGACACAATCTGCACTAAAAGTGGGACCTTGGCAGGAACTCTTTTCACAACAGCACACTTGTATGTGTGTGTGTTTTGATATTTGGCTTATTCAGTAGAGTTTGCTCCTCTGAGGCTCAACTATAAGGAAGATCCTTCCACTGAAATGCAGCACTTTGTTCTTCGTTTGTACTTCGTCTTGGCTGTCCTAGCATTACCTACTTATCTACTGCATTGACAAAAGGTGTTCTGTCAATGCAGTATGTAAACAATGCTGAAAAAAATGCACGAGCAGGGAGAAGCACCAATGAGGTTCTGTTTTCACCCCTGTCCATTTGTTTGTTTGTTGGTCTTTCAGCAGGATTACGCGAAAACCACATAACAGAACATCAAAATCAGGCCCTAATCGCCAAAAGCTCTCAAATCTCATTGTCTGTACAAGTTGACATTTTCGTCTGCGTCTTATACATCTCTATTTTTCATCCTGAGATATTGTTTAAAAAATTATTTTTTTTACATTTTGCGTCCATCCCACTTGCTTACTGTACATCTTTTCTGGACATTTTCCTGCTGTATTCTCACACTTTTTTACATTTTACTTGGACAGGAAACGTTTTCAAAATGTCCAGAGCAACAGACGCGTGCGTTCTCACATAAAGCCCCTCCAGAAAACATAAAGAAAATATCTGAAGTTGAGTGCATGTGTGAAAGCAGCTTATTAGTGTGCAATTTGGTGCGATTTAATTGAATTTAAGGGGAATGTTGGGCCATGGAGGAGGCAAGTGCTCTACTGAGTGACATTCTAGTTGTTTGGTCAGTTCGAAGGAGACGGCATACCTTCTGGTGGAAATAGATAACTGGGGAGGCACTCAGCAGTTTCTTCCACTGTGCATGACTTTTGAATATTGATTCAGAGTAAAGAGTCTGTTCAGAGATCTTATCGATTTGATCCTGATGTTGATTTACTGATACATCAGGAAACTTAATAATTGATAGATAAAACATTTACCTCCATTAATCTTTAGTGTAGCTGCCATGGAAAAAGGGTCTACGCAGTGAAAAGCACTTTGCCAACTGCTGCCTCCCACTGCAGCTTAAGTGTCTCATGATGGATTAAAACAATTTTTTGTATTTAAGTGCCTTGTTCGTGAGCTGGTGCAGTAATCGTCTGTAATCTGTTTTGATAAAACAGTGGACTACTCTATACTTGTTATTATCTTTCTTTGATAGTGATGCATGGGTGATCATACATACAAACACAGAGACAGGCAGACTCTGTGATAAGCACACTGAGGATGAGATAAGGGTCATGTAAACTCTCCTGTGTGGGTGGAATCTGTTTCTGTTCATGTGCGGCAGACACGCTCAGTGTCAACACTCGGTAAGTACAGTGAGTGTGAAGTCAGAGAGATCACAGTATGCGATCAGAGAAAGAACCTGAAGTGGGGATGTAGCACTTTGCCCCAGGGCACTTCGGCAAGGAGGGCAGGCAGGGTTAATGGATGCAGTCGGAGGGTGGAATGCACTGGTTTACTTCTTACTGTTCTGCCAGAGGTTAAATCGGTAACTTGTTTATAACGAGGCCGTATTGTACGTGTTGTTTTTTCTTTTTATTTGAAGTGACAAACTAGAGTTCACTCAAAATTTTTACACTTTTCGATCATAGACTGTGTATGGACGACGCTTTATGGAACGCTGCCATCTTGTGCATGTGGAGCCAGATTCTGCACAGTTGCGATCCGGGGATGGAGCTATTGTAGCAAGGTCCTGTCGATACAAGCGCTCGATGAGTCACGAGTCCATCACAGCTGTCAAATCATGACATTTCACCCTGTTTTTTATAGCATCAAATAAGTAGTTCAAGTCAAACTTAACAATAATCAGCACTTGAACACACATTAGTGTGATAAGAGCTACCCGCAATGTGAGAAACTATCTTGGAGAAAAATGTAATTGACGTGTACTTTGACTCTTTAGTTTGCTTCATGTCCCATCCACTAACATGGAGGAGGCAGGATTTATGACCTATACTGCAGCCAACCACCAGGTGGCGGTTTAGACGCTTTAGCTTAACTTTTGGGGAGCAGTCACATCGTATCTTTATTTACAGTCTATGGTCTGAACACACACACACAATTGAAAACATATGCTGACTTGAATATACTTAATGAATAATTTTTTTAGATTATCGGTATATATGAGGACTAAAGCCCAATCACCAATGAGGCAAAACATAATTGCTGAGGTCCAGGTTAGGGATAAGATGTGAATTTTAATTTGGTTAAGATTTTGGTTTGGCTGCACAAACGTGAGTGTGTTATACAGAGAATGGGGGTGGGGGTGGCGGTGCTTTCCAAACCTGTCCGACCAGTCAGGCTTTGGTCATCACACATCACAGCCTGAATGTTGTGGCAACATTAATAACACATCAGCTCTCATGCCTGCGGAGGATATGTTTTTTATACAGCTGGTAATAAATAGTCTTTGGGTGTGTGCATGTGCTGTAGGGGATATTAGATACAACAACGTCAGAGGGCGGCGCTTTCTGTTGTCACATCACACAAATTGACAAAATGCCATATCATGTGTGACCACAACCGGTCGCTCTGGCTTTGATGACAAAGTGTGGGGGGAGAGAGAATAAGACAGAAAGACAATTTTAAATGAGGAAGAGATAGAAAGAAGGAAAAGAGAAGAAGAGATGCCCAGAAACCAAAAAATCTGATAAGAGTGAGAGATAGATGGTGAAAAGGAAACAAAAGAATAAGACGTTCACAGTGGAACTTAGTGATTCAGCCATCTTACCATAAATAATTACCATATCATCGGTAACATTAGATGAGGACTAACCATAGACTGTGTATAAAGATGCACAATGCGTCTCCACTTCCTTCCACTGTTCGTAAATGAAGCTTATATATCCTCAATTTGAATGCTGCTTGTGCCGCTTACGCAATTGTCTGTGCAGTAGCAATCGGGGGTTGGTGCCGTGGTATCGAGTTCCCATCGATACAATCACGACCAATCACGAGTCAGTCTCGGCTGTCAATCATGAAGTTTTACCAGATTTTTATAGCATCAAATAACCAATTAAAACCAAACTTACTGGAAAAATTAACACTTAAACAAACATCTGCGTGATAAGGACTACCTTAAAAAGACTGAAACCATCTTTTAAGTGGAAAAAAAGCGTAGTTTGATTTGGTACACACTGACTGTGTGTGTGTCTGTGTGTGTGAAATACTTCCTCTTTCTCCACTGCCTCATCCAGTCTTCTGTTCAACTGCTAATCATTCCCTCCATTTTTTGGTAAATTATTAACCATTTCCATCAGTGGTGTGAACATATTCATGTAGCTCTGGTGCTGATAGTCTGTCTCTATATCAGAGAAAACCACCACTCAAACACACAATGGAGCAGTTGGTGCTGCTAGAAGCACAGATTCCAAACGTGTAGCGTGTATTTTATCTTTTGTCCTCGCATTTATTTAATTAAGTGTTAATGCACGTAGAGACTGCAGTGGGATTCAAATTCCGTTGCTATCAGTCACCCTTTCTGTGACCTTCCCCCAGGTGCGAGTGGCCAAACCACACATCAGCTGCCCGATCCCAGAGTGCAGTGGCTACCTGAAGGAGAGCGTGGTGGTTTCCCACCTGGCCAATGAGGACGTGGCCAAGTACCGTTACTTCCTGGAGTTGAATCAGCTGGATTCGAGCACCAAGCCGTGCCCCCAGTGCAGTGACTTTACCTCTCTGAAGAAGCACAACAACAACCAGTCCGAGCACAAGTACAAGGTAAGAAGACGGTTACAATAAACACTCCACCACCTTTAGAAGCAATACTCAGTGAAATACATGAAATTAAACACTAACAGCTGATATATAGCACCTACTAAAGTAATAAAAAGTAATCTAGGGGTGCTGCATAGAGGTGTGTCACTTCCCTCTCCCCCATTCACGCTGTACCTGTCCTATCAAATAAAGGCAAAAAATTGCTCCAAAAATATCTTTTAAAAAAGTCATCTAAGCATGAGTGTACTGTCTTCTGTCCTGACTATAGATTCAGTGTGAAAACTGCCAGTTTGTGTGGTGCTTTAAATGCCACGCGCCCTGGCACAATGGCCTCAAGTGCCGCGACTACAGGAGAGGAGACAAGCTGCTACGATCGTGGGCAAGTGTCATAGAACATGGACAAAGAAACGCCCAGAAATGTCCACAGTGCAGGGTAAGAACCGGGGATAGTGTCCGGGGGGTCACCAGATGGTTTTGGAGAAGAAAATACATACAATATATTGGAAATATAATAACTTCAATGATTTCACACTGGGAATTGTTTTCACATGACATTGTCTGTACCAGTGATAAGATAGGCTTGTGTGTTTGTGAGTGCTTGGACAAGTTCTGGACATGCATGTTGGTCGTGACCAAAGAAGTTTGCGATACAAGCTGGTACGATGCTGTTTTCATGCTGTAGAGCATCATAGTGTGTATAAGGGTTGCTGGCTGTTTCTGCAACAGAAGGTGGGTGTGTGTAAATGGAAAGGGAGTTGACTGATGGAGCGTGGAATCAGTGTAGATGAATAAATCGATGAAGGTAAAGAAGCATTAAAAGCAGAAAGGGTTGATGGATGGGGCGCTGTAGAGCTCGAGACTTAAAGTGCATGGGCTGCAACAGATCAGAGACACACACATAATGTACATATTGGGAAAAATAATAACGTCTGTGCTGCACAGAATCACATCTGGTCGACTGTCACAGTCATAAACTCAGCCTGGTCTTACCTCTCGGGCTCATTACAGTATCTAATGTGACTGTCAGAAGATGAGAAAAGGAAGGCATGAATCAAGCTCATTACCGGTACATGGGGAAATGTTTGCTCAAGGGAGCAAACGCCCTCCATCTGTGTTTGTCACACCGCAGCTCCCTGTCTCTGAATTCCTGCTCTGGAAGCAGCGAGAGAGGATTTGACTGTGAAGCCCACAAATTGGTGTCAGACTGTGTTTGGGTGGGGGGAAAAAAAGAAGAGGCTGAGAGCAGCTACGGGAAAACTGCTCAGTGATACAGGAGCCGAGAAGTGAAGATCCATTAGCTGAGCTGCTGCACTCATGCTGCTGTGCCCTTCAATTGATACTGAACCAAAGTATTTTAGTTTAAAATGTGGAAACGAGAGAAACACCTGCCAGTGTTGCATTTCAAATGTCAGTCAAGTTCGGAAATTGTTCTCATTTTACTATCATTGTGTTTTTCTAGATCCATATACAGCGTACAGAGGGATGTGACCACATGACATGCACACAATGTAACACAAACTTCTGTTACCGCTGTGGGGAGCGCTACCGACACCTCAGGTTAGAAACTTTCTTTCTTTCTTGTTTTTTTTCTTCTTCCTCCTGCTTCCACTTTTCTTTCCTGCAGCTCGGATTTAATTTCCACCATCTTTATTTTTAGGTTTTTCGGGGACCATACATCCAACCTCAGCGTGTTTGGCTGCAAGTATCGCTATCTGCCCGATAAACCTCATCTGAGACGGTTCATCAGAGGCTCCGTCTGTGGTATGTTGGTTTATGCTTTGTGAATCCTGAAGATTTTCTTTTCTTAGCATTCTGTCAGAAATATTGAGATTTACACTTACACAGCCAATATCACTTCTGTTATTACCTGCTGATTTGCTTTTTTTATAATAGTTTAGGATTTACGAGTTAGGTAACAATAAATACTAGTTGGGATACTTTTTTTTGTTTCCTGTGTTCTTAACCTGCCTTATCTACTGTAGTTCTGCTCTCCATGACTGCCAATTATTTATCACACCACTTTACACTCAACTGGAGATTATTATTGTGTAATTTTAATGAGCAAAACTGATAGAAATCACAAAGCAGTATAATTTTTTTATCTTGTGTTAGATAAAAAATGACGAAAGAAGTGAGAAGTGCCGTATCTTACACTTGGCACAAAATGGTGTCAAGTGTTTCAAACTGACGCTCTTTTCATTTTCCCTGTCCAGCGTCTAAATCGTTTAAATAGCAAAAAACACTTGCACCCATCTGAGCACCCATGGGTGTGCTGTTCCTAAAATAATGTGTGGTCAGGTGCAATCACTGGTATTGAGAGACAGTGGAAAGCAATTTGCGTATTTGACCAAACCAGGTCTGAATTCAAGTATTATCAAGACAGTGATTTACAACTACAAAGGCTTGATACACACACAGATGGTCTGACATGCGTTAGTATGATGCTGATGTTAAGAAGATGGAATGTTTTGCACGGTCACCATCAACCAGAGTTTAATCTAAATCTAATACTTTTTGAGCCATTTTATTCATCAAACAGACCAACATTTCTTTCCTTGGAGCCAAAGCTCGAGCAAAGCTGAAAACAGCCATTTGCAAAATGTACTGTACAAAAACATACTGTATGTTATAGCTGCATCATGAGAGAGCCCATTCACATCTGACTGTACTCGCGGAGGCCACTGAGGAAAAGCTTTATAATGAAGTGTGAATGAATCACACACTGTCTCGGATTATGTTATCCACAATTATCTTTTCACGTTTATCAAATGATTGCCGCAGCGAGCCTGCAGGAGTTTGAACTCCTCTGATAGATCCGCTTGACTCTGTTCTCCATGACAGCTACAGCTAGTTATACCAGCGGGAGCCTGTCGGACTGGCGGCTAATTTGCCCCCTAACAAGAATAATTTACCCATTACAGCTCTCAATGCGTCACGGAGGGCTAGCACCACGGATTTTACACTTCATATGAATGATTTCACTGTAAATGGAGCTGATCATTTTCACTAACACATGCTCTGCACTCAGTAGCTTCTGTAACTGCACACTGGTGACCAAACATTTAACAAATTCTGCAGGGATGCATTAAGATTTAAATGCGACGCAACAGCAAAACAAATCATTCAAATTGAACCACGCAATGTTTGTCCCGACTGAAAGAGCATGAGATCATGGTCTTGTTCTCCTCTGTCTGTTTCTCTCTGCAGCCACTAAGGTGCTGATAGCTCCAGTGGTCATTGTGCTGGTGGTGGTGCTGGGAGCTCTCGCACTGGTGATAGGTAACTCAACCACACACCTGAACACACATGAGTCTTAATCAGGGGGAAGAGCAGTAAACAGATAACAGCGACATTTTGTTCCAACCAGTCGATGACAAGTCAAACATTTCTGTTTTTTTAAGAGACTAGTGCAGTGACCATTGTAAACATGCCTGTTTGGAATGGGCCGATGGATGGATGGACAGACAGAGAGATATATGCTGGTGCTTTTGATGGATGGATGGATAGATGTGGATGGATGGGCAAATAGATAGATAAATAGATAGATTCTCTCTCTCTCTCTCTCTCTCGCTCTCGCTCCTCTCTCTCTCTCTCTCTCTCAGCTGCAGCATCATCCAGCTGCCGACTCTTTCAGTCTTGTGAGCCACCGATGCCTCAGCTGAGCTGTAACCTCTACCCTGTGTCTGACAGATGTTCTGCCGAGGTCTAACATGGCGTGATGGCAGATTCATATTTATTTTCATCGTTAATAGAATCAGCTTCTTCAATCCTCCCTCTCTTTCAGCTTAATTTGACATATGACAAATCTGTTTACAGGGCACCACATTATTGAATAATCAAATCCAATCCATCTGGAAATGTCATGAGATTTTATCATTGACAGACAGTGAAAGTATCAGGGAAAAAAAGCATATTTATACATTTTGCCTGTAACTGTTCAAACACTGTGCTTGTCCGCAGGTTTGGTGGCTTTCCCCGTCTACTACGTGTGTAAGAGGAAGAAGCAGCGCACTCAGGGCTCTGGACGGTGGATCTGAGATCTGCCGCTGCACTACATCCAGACCGCGCAGCTTGAAACGACAACGCCCACATTTCCTCAGGGACAGACGTGCCAGGCTGAGTCATCGCAGCATTCTTAGAGGAACATTGGAAAACGAGCAGTAAATGAGAACGAGGATAATCAAACCGAAAAAGACGTAAAACCCCACACAAATGTAAGTTGAATTCTGGAGGAATCACTGTCTGGTCACGTAACGGAGAACGACTGTTTCAAATCACTTCAAACTTTCTAACATTTCACAGCCATGAGGACTTTGCTGCTCTTTTACCGGACCCGTCACTGTAGGTTTCAGCACTTCACACATGCAGATTTTCAGTCTCATATTTACAGCTGTCTTTCTGGAGAGCAAATCAAAACACAGGTAACAGACGGACGCAGATTTGTTTACACCCGCTCATGTGAGGATGCGCTGAAAGAGGAGATGTTTGGATACCGGAAAAAAATACTTCAAGGAACACTCACTGCTGGAACAACTGGTGAATGATCGGAGGCCTCTCACAGGTGAATAATGCAGATAGAAAGGAAACAGTGTGAGAATGGAAACTGAATTTGGAACAAGCCATGATGGAGAAATTAGTTTTTTACTGATTCACCAAGAACTGGACTCTCTTTCTCTGCTGGAGACAGAGTTTGAATATGGATATCTAAAAGAAGCACACACTGGAAGGTAGAATAACTGAAGTCTGATGGATGGAGGGATGATACGACTCTGCTGCTTTTGCTATTGGCTAATCTGGATAAAACTGACTCTGCCTGAGCTCACGTTCTTCTTAGAAGACGTGAAAGTTGCTTTGTGTGGCTTTTAATTACAGCACCAGTGGGATTTTTAGTGAAACTCCATTGTTTTCTGTTGAGGATTTCCATCAACTCTTTCCTCTTATGTGCCTCTGTCTTCCTCACTTTCTTTTCATTCTTCCTCGCTGGATGGTGGCTCACACACACAGATCACTATAGACTTACATTCTTTCCTGGAGATTTGCCCAAGGCTTAGCCACTCACACAAAAAAAAACAGCTTTTTACCAAATGGTTGACACAGACACAGCTTTTCACCCAAAGTAGCCTGTAACAAAAATACACACACACACACACCCTCCCAGCTTGCCAGCTCATCTCTGTCGAATCTAAATGCTGTATGCCAGTATCTGCATCATCAAAAAAAAAAAAAATGCTGCTGTGTGTTGATTGTGCCAAAACAAAACGCTGAACGTGGCAGGACAGACGGTCGTCCCCGTCCCTTTGTTGGCTTAGTTTTTTGTGATTGTTTTTTTAGGTGGTTGCCCTTTGCAGAGGTTCGGGTGGTGTCGCTGTCGGTGTTGTGGCGTCTGCACAAGATCACGCAGGTCGTAGACATGATTATGCACGAGGCAGCTGGAAACCATTCAGAAGCAAAGAATGCAAACAACTGATCGCAACGCTTCAAATGGTGCCTGTCGAAACACAGAATACAGTGTTTGAGGTTTTTAATTAGCTTTTTATTGTGGTGTGGAGGGTGGTTTGCTGAAACATAAACAGGATGCTTGATTTTTGAAAATACATGAATATATATTTAATAGCATAGAGCGGTCATCAGGTTGCTGTGCACTGGATATGTGGTAGATTAAGTTTGGATTTAAATAATGAGGGGATCAGCTTTTCAAGAATCCAAAGTTTGGGGTTTTCTCAAGGTTTTAAAAGTGAAAGGAGGATTTCTGTCTGCTTGCGGGTTTGGATAGTGAGATAGGGTTTTATTAACACACACACACACACCTCTTAACTCATTCACACGCACAAAAGCAAGCTACCACGAGTGGCGCTGCCAGGAATCAGGAGATCTTCAAGCTTTAAAGGTCGTCACCTGGCAGCAGCCTGTTCTCTGTCCTTCACTTTATCCCTCTCTCCTTTCCTCCCTGCTGTCATTCCTTTTATTTTTTTGTGTTTCTCTACTTCTTCTCTGATCTCTCACTTTGCTCAACATCTATTGTCCACCTGGATTTACATCCCTCTGACCTCAGCCGTGAGAGGAGGCGGGGGAGACTGACAGTTACATTACGAGAGGCTCTATTCACAAGGGTAGGTGCACATCCACTGGAGCAGTGGCTGCAAGGCTGGAGGCTCTGATATGTGGGGATAACACAGAGCTACATGTGGTGCACGCTGCGGTCGAGTACATCAGTCAAAGAAGTGTTTGTTTTTATCCCCTCACTTCATGGAGCTTTTTTTTTTTATGTCCCTCTTTCGTTAGAGGTCTTTGTGCACATTTTAATGGAGAGAGACGAGATGACAACAAAAGGATGAGGAAAAGCACAATATGTCTGCACAGTGAGTACAGTAATGAGAAGGATATGGAGCGATACAATGATGAAAGGTCGAGGAGGAACCTGCAGTGCATTTTGGTCAAGGCTGCGCGGTTTATTCAAACGATCCTGCTGCATTTTTATCTGGGACATCGGCTGCATCAAAACAAGTGCTTCTATGTTCCCCCCCCCCCCAAAGAATCTCTAAAGAGCCCCAGAAATGCTGCATTATCTCTCCTTTCTCCCTCAGCCAATGACAATGCAGTGTTGCGCCCACGTGATGAAGAATAAAAGTAAACCGGCAGTGACATAGACAAAGAGAGAATCGTGATTTCAATTCTAAGCAAGAAAATTGTGATTCTCATTTTTTCCAGAGTGGTGCAGCACTAATGTTGGTCACCAGTGGAATATGTTACAGAATGTTTCATCTCTGAATCCTCACGTAACCCAGGATTTAAGGTGTGAAGGAAAAGCAGGGTTGATGTTGATGATGATGTCGTGCACATGGGACATTTTTTCCAGCTTCAGGGATCTGGAACCTTTTCTACTGTCTGGTGCAGTCAAACTGTAAATCTAATGTCCCTGAAGGACAGAGAGTGAACTGTTACACACTGATTTCCCAAGAGGTCCTGAATCTGGGGGTTGAATGAACTCTCAGGGAGTCTGTTTTCTGTTCGCACTCCACACACACACACACGAGCTGTGCCACAAAAAGCGCAGCGATTCAAAAATGCTGACTGATACATATACCCAGAGCTGCTTAGAAACCATGTTAATTCCATAAAAAAAGTCGTCCTGAGTCAGAGTTTTTTTCGGCCGTGTTGTGAACCCGGGACTGAAAACGGGAACAAGAAGAAAATGTGTTTTGATGAATCGGCACTGGGGAAAATCGAATGTGTAAGTTGTGTGCGCCAAACAAAAACAACTGTTGTTGACTTGAAATGTTTTTGTCGCCTAATGTGTTATATCTAACTGCTCAGTTCGCACCACACTGACATGTTGGTTTGATTGACATGTGACTGAAGCGTGGAGCGTGACGGATGTTTGTACTTTTGATCGTTTGCAGTACAGAGAAATTTATCAGCAGAGGGAAACCAGGTGAATTTACAAGGGGCTGTTTTTTTTTTAAAATGACTTGAACACAACATGTTACCAAAAAGACGATTAATCTTGTGTTCATCGCCAGAAAATTACCAAGAAACGCATAATTTCTCATTTCCTCCGCAGCTTCACACGAGCATGAGTTTACTGTCACAGTTATGGAAGTTATGAATGTGTTCCCTCTGTTTAGCTGCAGGACAAATTGAAATTAATATGGTTTTCTGACACTTTGGTATTCGTCAAAGTTCATCCTCCCATATCTGATGTCCTACTCTTCTGTTCATGTCTGTTCATGCTTCAGAATGCTGCCCACTGATGCAATGTAAAGACGCCACGTGGAAATTGCTTTGTTTTACTGTCTGATCACCACATATTACTGACTTCATCACCGACATTTACCTGAACAATAAGTAACTGTTAGGTTGAAGCTTTACATGCTAAAAAAAAAAAAGGTTCTATGTTATTCCCTCAGTGACTTGAGAGTTGTTTTAGCCTGTTAGTTTTCTGTGCCGGGGTGTGTTGGCAGGCTGATGCCCCTGGTTCTTTTTTAGTTTGTGTTACAGTCCCAGTGATGTTTGCGTAAATATGCAATGGTGCCTTCACAGCCACAATAGATCAGGGTTTGACAAGCTGGGGTTCGGATTGAAAATGGGAGTCAACTCTATTACAGCTTTGAACAGATGTTTTTTAAAAGCAAAGTTGAAGACCATCTTGTGAGGAGACACCAATCCATGAGTATTTTAGTATATTTAATGATTGCTCAGATTACTCAGTACTAATGGGTTGGAGCACTCTAATCTTTAAACTCTGTCTTTTGATCTAAACTACACACCGATAAAGTTTCATGCCTGCAATTGTGATGCTCGTGACAAAATCTGTCAACAGACACACTGACATATAACAGCTGCCAAAGATGACTCACACACAAGACAAAAGCAAAACCCACCATGTTGTTGCGGTTTGTATGTACAGGTGAATCTCAATAAATCAGAATCGTGGAAAAGTACATTTTTTCCATTATTTAATTCAAATTCAAATTATTATATAATATATTCTAGATTCATTAGATGTAAAGTGAAATATGTCTGTGGATTTCAATGATTACAGCTCACAGCCCATGTACATCCGAAATCTAATATTTCTGAGATCAATTATAAAAGGATTTATAATACAGTAACACAGGCAGGTTGGCTGGCCAATCAAGCACCAAACCAGTAAGTCTAGAATATATACATTTATACTTTCTGAAATTGCTGACGAAAAAATTCATAAAACTCGAAATTAAAAGATGAATAAACTTTACAGGTACCACAATCCAGGGTGTCAGCCACTTCCCAGTGAAAAGGAGGAAACACCCTCTATATTTAATAGTTGCCATGAGGCTGGTATGGGACTAACGTGCTTAGTGAGCACGGTGGTTAAACCAAAAAGATGTGTCATTTGCAGGAAATCAAATGTCCATTTCAAGACAATCACACAGGGGAATTTTACCTCAGGAGGCCTGTGGGTGTTCAGTTTGCAGTACTCAGTGTACTCACTCTCCCTCTCTAGATATGCACTTGCTGAAAAAAAAAAAAACAGCATCTTATATGTACATGTACGACACTTTTTATCAAGGGTGTTTCTATTCAAAGAAATGCCTTAAACTTGATGTGAGTGCTCTTTGTTTGCACCCAGAACCCACATTCTTCCACCTGCTGCCACTGATAAATCTGTCTGCTGATGTTATTATTGTTACTGTTCACTTAGCCAGGCACCAAGATCTGACGGAGAATAAATACAACTGGATCCAAAGTCAAAATGTCTCAGTCTGACTTTTTTGATGTGAATATATGACACCAGAAACAAAAAAGAGTCTGACTGTTTGTTGATATTTTGTCTTTCTGGTTTATTGATTGTTTAGTTTATGTTTTCAGAATTTTAAGTGTATGTGGCTTTCAGGATAAACATCTGTTGGTCTCTCACCAGTCTCCCTCTCTATGACCTGTGACCACAGTAGTGACTACAGTTTTATGCCAGCAGGGGTCGCCAGCGTATAGGAGCCCATAACCTTGATTTCTAAATAGAGCAATGAGTGCATTACAAGTATATACAACAGAAAAAATATAATTTTATTTAATAAACAATAGGGTATTTACTGAATAAAAAATAATATAATACTTATTAAATGCCTTTATCATTACTTATTGAATAGTATCATTGTTAACAATATTGATGACTGATAAGGGCTGTAAGAAAAGTATAAAAGTCACTAATTAAAAAAAAAAAATGGATAAATTTAAAGTCTTGTATTTTATATTACTATTTTTGTTATATCCCACTTTATTAATACAATTCAGAGCAAAGTTATGCTGCAACATCAGGGTTAAACTTCTATTTAGATTTTATACTTTAGTACATGCACACTTTGATAATTAACTTTGTTTCTTTTTTTAGTAAACTTTGTTACTTTTATAGATAAGATTTGCCATTGTACAGCAGCGTAAGGGGGTAGTGAAATACACACTCAGTAAAAATAGAAGAATAACAAATAGTAAATAATATATATATATAGTACAGAATTTCACACCCTGTATACGATATTTAAATTGTATAATTGAACTTCTATAATATTTTAAATTGCACAGTTGCAGATATGATATTTCAAATTGCACAGTTACATCAGTTAAAACCCTGAGTGAGATTTATAAAGTCCACGTGGTCTACAAGTGTAAATATAAGAACGACATTCTCCACCAATGACAAACAAAAAATTAAAAAAACGTGTAGTTCCGCCTCGTGAGGAAACATGTCCGGAACATTAAACCAAACAAATTACAACCGAGCGATCTCATTGGCTCGCGCGCAGAGCTCCGCCTGGGGAAGCTGGGGCAGCGCGTGACATCCGAGCAGACCCGAGTAAACCCGAGCAGTGATAAATACTGACCGAGCCACGGAGCCGGCTGCTGCCGTGCTCTCACTCCCTGTCTGTGTCTGTTACTCCCGAGGAACTCCGAGGAGTTCACCTGCAAGTGTCTAAGATGGAAACCAGACAACAAGGTGAGACACTTTGTTTACTGCCTGCGCCTGTTTGTTTGTTTGTTTGTTTGTTTGTTTGTTTGTTGGTGTGATAACAAGCTGACGTTTCATGTTGGCTGCACATTGTGCTGAAAGAGTGGAGAGAAAACATGCATCGACCTGAAGTGATGTGAACTCATGGTTTAGTTTCCTGCCACTTCCCCTTTCTATATATAATATGTGTTTACACTGGGAATCGAGTGTGTTATTTGTTGTAGCGTCCACACACACACACACAAACACAGTGGGTCAGTGTGCAGCAGCAGCACGAGCAGCAGGAGGTTTGTGTTACTATTTTTTCAACACAACATGGAAACTCCAGAGCACATCCAGTCCTGTGGCTGGATACTGTTTCCTGGCTCTGATACTATCCGCGCTCTAATGCACGAGTTTCCAGGTATTTCTGGTATTTGTTGCAAATACACACACACACACACACACACACACACACACACAATTTTCCACTGCATTCTGAAATCAACCAAACAGCCCTGTTACACTCACATGCTGTCCAGCATCTTAAAGCTTATTCGAGCCAATCCCCAAAAAATTGCCTGTGACATCCAGGTGATGGTTAAAGATTCATTGTGAGATATATTGTCGTCTATAATAAAACAGTGAATGTATTCTGTCGATAGTAAATCACCTATAACAGAGAGTTTCAGTTCATGTAATTCATCCTCACGAGATGTGACTCCAGCCTGTAGTTTAGATTGGAACAACAATGTCCTGCGTGAATGTTATTTTCTTTTATCTTCATGAAATCTACTTTGTATGTCGATGGATTTTGTTATATTATGTGTGGAACTGCCACAACTGATCAATGGATATTACTGGCGTTCAGAATCTATGAATTGTGTTGTGCCAAATTAATATTTACTGATGATTTGAGTGAAGCGTGAGTCCGAAACCGATCGAGTTAGGGCAACAACTCCGTCAGTGGGGTAAATGTTTGCTCCTACATGTAGTCAAATGGTTTATTTGCATTCCAGCTCTGAATGGGCAGCTGTGTTGTCGCTAACAGGTCGGACCTGAGGCTTTGAGGCCAGAGATGGAGCGGGAGGAAAAGATTTGCATTGTTCGTGAAACTTGTTTTATGGGAAAATTGCAATCAACAAATTAGATTGATCTCATGTGGACCCAACAGGTTTACATAGCGTGTGTTGGCCGTGCTGCAGGCGACTTGGCGTCCGCTTTAGCCTCAATTGATTTTGCAGCCATATGACCATCCCCAGGCCTCTGATTTAGTATAGCCACATGACCCGTGGACCAAATAGGAATCTTGTGACCACAGATATTCCACCCCAGACCGAAAGAAGGGGGGGGAGACATGGAAACAGGAGTAGAGAGAGAGAGAGAGAGAGAGAGGGGGGTGGGTGGGTGTTATGATATATGTTAAATATTCTTCTGTTGATTGAACAGCAAAACAGATGATTCATGAAATGTACCAGTGGTCGTGATGGGTCCTCTGCCATCCTTCATGCTTGTTTTACACTGAATCCTGTAACTGTGGAACCAGAAGGAAACGAGTATTATTCAAACAACTCTGCTCTTATGCGGATCTGCTTCCTCCTGGTCCTGTATGGTGTAATGAGATTTCATCAGCTCCGGGAGAATTGCTCCATATCCTCTGGTATTGTTGCCTCAGTGTTTATTAAAGACACAAAAGGTCTCATTGTGAGCTCTGACAGTGCAAGTGTTAGTATGCAGGAATTGTATCCTGTTTGACGAGCTCAGAGGAGTTCAGATCCCTGCCCACAAGGGTCAAAAGTCAGATTTCCTGTTCCTCCACAAATGCAGAGTCAGATAAGGCGCCTGCACCAACTACTGGAACAAAACAGACCCAAATAGACTTGGTCTGAGTCGAGCACATAGCTTCGCCAATGCCCAACATTCACCTTAAATTCAATCAAGCTGCACCAAAATGCACACGCTCATATCAGCTCCATGTTTTCTTCTCTTTCATCAAGATCCATAAATTATTCTCTGGGAAATTGGTGAACAAGGTGTAAATGAAGTGGGAAAAAAAGGTTCCGGATCCAACCCTTGATTCTGATCCACACCAACATCTTATGGCTTCTTACCTGCGTCCTTCCATCAAGTTTCTGTTGAGTTGTTTTTGTGTAATCTACAAACAAGTGGACAGGGGTGAAAACATAACCTCCTTGGTGGAGGTAGATGTTATCCATTTACTGGCAGGACTGGGATGGACCTGATCCTGTGTGTGTGTGTGTGTGTTTGTGTGTGTATGTGTATAACCAGTCTTCTTGTCTCCTCTCTGCCCTGCTGCCTTGCCTCTGCTGCAGAGCTGTACTCTAGTGTTCTGAGCGAAGGAGCAGTGGTGGACTGGGGCAGCATGGGTCCCGGAGAGGAGTGGGTTAACTCAGCCACACACGAGGGCGAGCAGGGTAAGACTCCACTCTCCCAGCTGAAAAAAACATAAATCCCCACCACATCACGTGGAGCAGAAAAATACGGCTTCTGTGCACCGACCGTGCCTCGGGAAGTGACATCACAACACGGCGTGTGTTGGCGAGGGCAAAAACGCAGAAAGCGACGTCGCTAAAATCCAACACGTGTGAAAGTTTTTAATGCAATCGTCAGTGTAGCAGCTTCTTTCTGTCTCATGTGACAAAGTGTTGACTTATGTGCTACTGGTCAGGAGAGTGGGTGAGTGTGGTCTGAGTGGGTAAAGCGCTGAGTCAGGGATCCTATCACTTTTTACAGTAAAACAGGAAATGTACTTTACTTGTTCATTTCCGTGACATTTTGCTGGGACCCTCTGCGACAGAACGGGAATTTGATATTTCATACCCCTTGTTTGACAAACACATTTTCTGCTCAGGCATTTCATGTATGAATCTACATGTGGAATATTTTTTACATTAACAATAAACACAAACATCAGTGAACAAGCTCGGATTCACTCACTGTACATTACCCGCGACGAGCTAGTGAACAGTCCATCGTAAACCATTCACAGATCAGTGTTTCGTACATAAGAGTACAAATTTGAAAATTCGTTGGACGTTGATTGGTCTTTGAGTTTGCAACAACTTACCAACGTGTTTCCTGCACGAAAGGTGAAATGCAGTGTGTTGTCGTGTTTGCTAGAGCCCGACTGATTCATCAATAAGAAATGAGCCGGTAAAATATTAAGCTGCTTATACATTTCTTTATTGTGAGGGTTTGATAACAACAATCATTGCAATTTGGATAAAATATCTGTAGTTTTTATCAGGAAGTTTTTTCGCTTCCTAATATCAGTAATGGCATCGTCCCCCGGAAATCCAAGTCGGCCTGGATCTGGTGTTTACAGCTTGTTTCCTGCCTGAGTGGCTAAGTGCAGGTGGAAGTCAATAAAGTAGTTTGCTAGTCATTAGATATAGAGTATAACAGATATACTGTACATTATACACAACTATGTATGTAATGTATGAAGGACAGGATTCAGTATGAAATTATTCTTGTTCCAGGAGCTGAGACCTCTTTATTTTTAAAGCCACTAACCAGATTTCACTCTGATCCGTTACCACAAACTTCCTGCTTTAACCTCAAGCCCAGTTCCCCACGGCTCAGAATCAGAGTTTGCTTTCATTTTTCAGTTAAGCTAAAACTTCTTCCCCTGAGAACTTGCTTGTAAAATTAAAAATGAATCCAGTTATTTCAGTTTTGTCCAAAAGAGACTGTACCTGTTACTTTGCTCAGGTGGGAATGAGGGGAAGCTTGACCCCTCTGCTGAGGAGTCGGTTCAGTGGAACTACGGTGAAGACTCGGCTCCTGGGCTCACAAACGGGGAAAACCCGACAGAATGGGGTCAAACTTCGCCGCCGAGGGAGGATCGGTGGGGCCCGACATCAGTGTCCCACTCGGACAACTGGGTCATGTCCACCATTTGGGATATGCAACTGAACGGCAGAGGTGAAGAGGAATGTAGTTGAGAGCCTGTAGACTAGACACTCTTTCACTTTGGTTGAACATTTACTTTCTTTCAACTGACCTCTGTGGTCACACCAGGGTCATAGCTGCCACCAAGGACACTGAGGTCAACTGCTACCACCAACAAGAATGAATAGATTCTTTTATTCATTTTATTTATTGTTTATTGTTATACCTCAGATTTATTTCATTTGATTATGTTAAGGCAAACCAAAAAATAAGTAAAGAATGTTTTTTGTTATTTTCCAGCCAGAAATTAGTTCTTGGCAAACGTTGGGCCTTAATAGAAGAAGAAAAAAAATGTAGATAATACAATTCGTCATAAAGGTTGACACATTAAAACAACAACAGCATTTCACATTGATTATTGGTGTTCATGAATGATAAAAAAGTGTAGTATGTATGTGATGGAAGGGACATAATATACCTAAAGTTAAGATCTATACAAGCAACATCTATGTTATCAAAAAAGTATGTTGTTCATACTGGAAATGACACAGTCTCTTCTTCCTGAAAGTAACATGGCCAAATTACTTCTGGTTTCTGAAGGGGAACAGACTGAAACTGTTGTGGTTGTGGTTGTGACAGTTACAGGTTTTAGGTCAGCCAACACAAATAGTCCATAAATTCCTCTCACATCTGGATACTGTCACATGTTCAACCAAAGTGAACGATTCCTCAAAATGTAGTTTTGACCCTTAGCGTCCTGGATCACGATTAGCTGCTGTGAGGATGAGGAGGTTTTGAAGCAATGGAAATTAAATGAATAATCATCAATATACTTAAAAGAAGAAAAGCATCATTAAAAAAAATAACCATGTAGCTTTAGAGAAAGTTGCATGTCCACAGTGCTTTGAACTCAGAAGTTTTCAGTTCTCATACCAGTGAAGTGGTGACGCTTCAACTGTGTAACTTGGCACAAGTGAGATGGACGATATTTCAAAACCATAAAATTAATTTCTCTGCACAACTAAATGGAACCCAACCCATGTTGGCTAAAAGTAAACCAACTCACTTTAGCTGGAAAGAAACCATTTGCTCTTGATTACAACATTATAAATACATGCCTTGCTTAATTATGCCAAAAATGTGCACTGGTATGGTTTCTCATGGTTACCTTTATTTCTAATGAGCCAATTATTGAGAGCATTAGTCAACAGAAGAAACCAGTTCAGTGGAGGTGGTTATTGTGGTGTTGAGGATGTTGCGTCCCTCTCCTGTTTGTATTCCATGTTTGCGAAGTTAGCTAATCAACCAATGAGTGTTGTAACTATCTTCCCACGGATCGTGCACTGGCAGGACAAATTGAAACCAGCACTCCTCCTAGTATCTCTGTGGTCGCCTCATGGCTGCGTGAACAGGGACAAACACTCAGTGCACTTAGTTGTGAACAGCTTCCATCTGAGCCACAGGGGTTTAAAACCCTGATTGTCCTGCTGCTGTGTAATGTTGGCAGAAATAGCTCCCCGACCCTGGAAAGGTCCGACTTGTGCGGGTGCATGCTGTGCTTGAGTTCAGTGCCTTAAGCTGCACTTGTGTGAGCTGTGTGTCTTTGCTGCATGTGGTGATGTTCCCCCCTTGTTACCTTAGATTTTACAGCAGTAGCTGTTTTCCACATGAGTCAGTCTGTACTAACCTGACTCTGTCCTCCCGTGTCTTACAATGCTGCCACATCCAGAGAGAGGACACCTCGCCGCAGGTACAGTAGTAGCTCATCTCAACTGTGTCACAACGTTTTTACTGGTCCACCACAGATACACTGACATTGTGATCCAAGTGTATTTGCATTTCTCTGGCTGTGTGGACACAGTCGTTGCCTGTTACTGTGTGGAACCTCTGTTGCCTTGGGTTACCCTGTCGCATATATGGGAAACCCTGCAACGATATAAAGCTAATCAGGTGGAAAAGGTCTCAATGTGTAAACCTGTTCTTATCATCTTGTTGACCTTTAAGTCCCGTTCTGGGCTTGGTCTGGTCTTGCCCGGTCATAGCTTCCCGTTTCTGACAGGATCATTTAGTTTTTTCTCACTTTTTATTTTGGCTTTTTTGTTGGATCTTCATTCAGTCAGTATCTCCCGGTCTGCATTAAACTTCATGGCGGGTTCACTGTTTTTCTGCTGCATCGTGCTGTATACAACAGTGAGTCAGCTGAGGCCCATCAGCTGACAGTGCGTACCACCGTCATCACTTTCCTGGAAACATTTCAGATTCATTCATCGACGTCCTTGACTTTTTTCTTAGAAGTTGTGGCTTAGCTTGGGGCCGGCGTCTACAGAGTGCATGCTGGGGTTTGTGGGTGTGGCAGTGTAATTGTGTGTATGAGAAATAGCGTTGTCAGAGGTGTAAGTACAGTGTTAAGGGGCATAAACAGACATTTTCTTCTAAAGACTGTTTTCTAAAATTTTTATACAAAGCATTGTCTGTATTAAACTGCTCACAAAATGACTAGTATTCGTCATATCTTGTTTGGATCGATTAGATTTGATGCCCGTGATCATCTGAACCCTCGTGTGTGCAAACAAACTCGTGTTTTACGTAACGTCTTTCATTTTGGTTCAATGAACTCAAATTCCCCCTATTATTTGTTTACTAAACCATTGACATCAGTTAGTTGTGTGTGTGTGTGTGTGTGTGTGTGTGTGTGTGTGTGTGTGTGTGTGTGTGTGTGTGTGTGTGTGTGTGTGTGTGTGTGTGTGTGTGTGTGTGTGTGTGTGTGTGTGTGTGTGTGTGTGTGTGTGAGAACTGTTTGTGTGCAGCAGTCTGTAGTGTCAGTCAGTGGAGTTAAAGCAAGTTAATCCATATCAGTTAATCCAGATTAGGGCTCAACAGGCTGCAGCTAAAAGATTATGTAACATGTCAGACAGAGACGCAGACAGACTGACAGACAAACAGACTGACAGACAGACATGTGGACAGAAAACTTTTCCTTGAGAAAGCATTTAAATTTGTTGAGGGGGGGTTACAGTGCTTTGCTCTAAATGATGGTTTTACAGTTTAAAATGCAGAAATCAATTAGTTTATTTGAGCAAAAACAAATCATGGCGTTAGTTTTTGTGCGTTGTTACTTGGAGAACAGAAATCGGGACGAGAGAGCAAAAATACTGTATATTACTTTAAATATTGATGATGATAATGGACTGATGCTAAATTGGGACATGAAATCTATATCAGATTTGAATCAGTCCAAAGTTTTGCTGAAGAAGGAGCTGAGCCACAAGGCAAAGCAGTGGATGTTCTGACCCTCACCTTTGGTCACAGGCTCTGGGTAGTGACAGAATAATTGAGATCAGCAATAGAAGCAGCCGTCTGGACTCAGCCTTAGAGATGAGAGGAAAATGAAGATCTCCAGTGTCAATTTCGTTCACACATCTTTCCCTCTCTCGCTTCTTTGAGTCTCGTTTGTTTCACACGTCCATTAATCAGCGCTTCACCGTGTGTGTGGAATATTTCCTGCAGGTTTTCTGGACTCTGAACCACTGAAAGAGGACGATGAAGATTTGGTGTCAGAGGTCAACTTGAACAGCTCCATCATGACAGAGGAGGAGAGAGAAGAGGCTCAGCAAGAACTGGCCAAAGTATGAACACACACACACAATTTGATAGTACAAAGAGAGCTAAAGGGCCAGTACTTTGTGTTCATCTCTGTGTGTATTTGTGTGTGTGTGTGTGTAGCTGGAAGAGGAGATCAATACCCTGAGGCAGGTTCTGTCGTCCAAAGAGAAGCAGCACGCAGAGCTCAAACAGAAACTGGGCATCAGTCCTCTGAGCGAGCTCAGGACCAACTTCAGCAGAGGCTGGCAGGACATGCAGAGCTCCACGGCGTAAGTTTGTGTGTTTTTGTCTGTGTGTGTGTGACAGTGGTGGTAAAAGCAGCAGCTCACAGCAGAGTGGCTTCTCTGTTTGCTGTCAACAGAAATGCCCTTTAGAGGATACACACAAAGAAAGTGAACATACACAAAGAGCAGGTAGCTCTTGCAGCAGATATCCTCCTCTAAACTGTACCATCTTTTAAAAACACAGATATCACAAAACTCAATTAAAAAGACATAATCCTCTGCTTGGAGCAGCGCAGCGTGTGTGTGATTTCTTATCATTGTTGTGTTCAGACACACACACAAACACACGCGTACACACACACACACACACATCATTAATCTAATTAAAAACACATCAAACGGTGCTGAGGGCTGTTGTTGACCTCACGGCACAATTTGCTTTACATGGCTCCTCCAGTACTGGAAAAGATAATCACGTATTGTCTCCTGGGCTTTTCTGCTGCAGAGTAAATGTCTGTTTCCTGCAGAGTGGAAAAACACTTACCTGTGTTTTTATCCACAGTAGGGAGATAAACTTAATATTTTAATGACAGATTTTTTTTAAAAAAATGGTACTGTAAAAGACGACGACCATAAAAATCTAGAAATTTAAACTGTAATAAACTGTATATTATCATGGATGCATATTTGAGGACAGGGTTTAAAGAGTCACCATTAGATATAATGATTCGATGGTCAGTTTCCAGCACCAGAAACATAAAGACGAGGGAGGAGGAAGAGGATCGTCTCCACAGGCCTCACTTCTTATCCAGTTACACTTCAGCCTGAAACCCTACACACACACAGCCTCCATTCTCATCTATAATGAACCAGTGTGACCACAGGGGTGGGAGACGTGGGAGACACGCAGACACATGATTGGTTTAAGGTGCAATTTATGATCCCCATGGAAACCGAAAAGGGTCACCACAAGACCCACGATTAAAGTACGAGACTTTAAAACATGAAATCACCTGAAACTTGGGTATTTAAATCACTGATATAACTATTAAAGTTGTAAGAGTGATATTTGTCAGTAATTTCGCAGAAGTGTGGAAAGTGTTGACATCAAACCGTTATGACAAAGAAAATTTGATATTTTACGGTTTAACCACAATCTTAACCCTAACCCTGACCCTATAATATATAATAATATAAATAAATAGAAAAATCTAACGTAACATAACATATAGAACTTGAATTAAGTAAATAAACAAATGGACATCTATTCTGTATTGTTTATTCTGTAAAATAAAGGTCCTCATATCTGCGAATATAAATGTCTACAGCAGTACGTCCTCGTAAGGCTAATGTCGGCCATATTAGCAACCAACAGATATATTGTTCGGGCTCTGGTGAATACTGTGTTTATATGAGTGTGGGCTCAGTGCTTGAATGTGTAAAATATATCCATGTGTGTGTCAGATACAGGAAGACGTCAGAGACGCTTTCCACAGCAGGCCAGAAGACCTCAGCTGCCTTCAGCACCTTCGGCACCACCATCACCAAGAAGCTTGGAGACATGAGGTACAGAACGTCACTCGATTCATTACACATTTAAAGCCGTCATGTTTCCACCAGTGCCAGCAGTCTGTCCGTTGGTAATCTGCAGGGTCAAGTGCCTCCTCCTTCATTTGCATCCATAAATAATATTTAAATCCACATCATCCTCTGCGTCTTTCTTTTCAAACATCACGCAACCCTTCACAGGTGTCTTTTTCCGGCCCTGGTTGTGCATTAGCTCATCTCAAAACATTTCTCATAAACTCATCTGCACAAACCAACCCAGTTCAACCCAATCCACTCATCCTGCACTGATGCATTCCCACTGGTATCCAGGTCACAGACATGTTTCTGTTTGTGCTGTCCATCCCTGAGGTTTGACTCTTGCTGTGCCTCCGTTCAGAGGAGGCTGAGATTATGTAAGAGCACATTAAGCTGCTTTCTGAGCTGAAGGACTAAAGTCTGTGTCCGTCCGTCACTTTCTTCCTCTCTGACGCCCTGCGTCGCTCTGTGTGAGGCAGTGACGGTGAAAAGAAAGCGAGAGGCTTTCAGAGAACAACTGTGAAAGTGTCCTTATTGTTGTGTTTGGAATATAAAGAGCATTTGTGTGTACGACAACAAGAGAAAGTTGCAGAATGAGGGCCTGTGTTTGTGTGTGTGTGTGTGTGTGTGTGTGTGTGTGTGTGTGTGTGTGTGTGTGTGTGTGTGTGTGTGTGTGTGTGTGTGTGTGTGTGTGTGTGGGAGCATGTTGCAGAGTGTGTGTTGATCACAGGACAAAAGCCTTCAGGTCAGGGTCAGGGAACAAAGCTGATTGGAGAATAACACGTCAACATGCTGTACATACCGGCTCCTTCAAGCAGAGAGTATTTCTTATTTCTGTCTTGTTTGACAAATGAGTCGTGATATGTTACTTTTTTCTAGGCTGTAATTTATATTTACACTGCTGCTGTCAGCATTAACCTTGAAACTCTGATATGGGATGTTTTCTATGTTTGAAACAATGTATGATCTTTGGTGTATTCCAGCATGGTTGGTCTAGAGTTATTGTTCCCGCGGAGGTATGTCGTGTGTTTGTGTGTGTGTGTGTTTGTGTGTGTGTGTGTGTGTGTGTGTGTGTGTAGGTTTGGTACATATGAACATACAGTTAGCATGTTTGACATTTCTTGTTCAAAGCATGTTCTTGGGTGAAATTAGTCCTAATTGATATTCTAAGTTGTATTACCAGAGAATATAACAAACCACAGTTTGCTCATGTTTGCTATTGCTTTTATTATTGTTATGTCCTGTTGCATTAATTCATATTTTATTAGAACAATTCACATAATATGTACAACAACATTACCTTAGAAATATTAATTTATATACAACTGAATTTATATATATATTTTTTTTTAAATATTGACTTTTATTTCTTCTATTTATTATACGTTTATCTATCTAAGGCATTTCACTGTCAGCAGTTTTATTTGTTTCGTCTTATTCTTGGTTTAAAGCTTATTTTCATCCCATAAAAATCTGATTCAAGTTTGTTTCACCCATCAAATCAACATTAAAACTATTTGTCATTTTATACATTTTTTCCCCCTCTCTTTGGTTTGGTGCTTCTGTGCCACTGTCACTAATTCTGTGTGACTTTTCTTGCAGCAACAAACTTTTTATTCCTGTCTTTGCAGTGTGTGTGTGTTTGTATGTGTGTGTGTAATTAATAATTATTCATTGATGGATTTCTTTAAATGCGAATAAGTGTTTTCTATGTTTTCAGTGTTTAATTTCAGTCGAGTATTTATATGTTGTCCCGTGTACAACTGAGAGAGTTTATGAATACCAGTACCAGTTGATCTTTAATAGAGAAATAGATTTCATCAATAACACGAATAACAACCTGTTTTAACATGAATTAAAAAAGCTTTTTAGGCCTTTCGAAGCCTCTTAAACTGTTTTCCATCCTCCTCCATGCTTCCCAAGGTCCAACTCTATAGGGTAAGAGTCACACAGCTGATTATGCCACATTAGGCAGCGGCCTTAACTCAATAGATGTGTGAGCGGCTGGTCAGCTGAGTCCTGTTGAGTGAATGCTGCTGCCCCGCTGGACGGCAGCCCTCACTCAGGTCAGGCGCTCGTCTCAGGCCAGACGCACATCTAATTGATTCTGGTGTCTGATAAGCCAAAAATAAATTCTATCAATGAATCATGTGAACATGGTGCCATGAACTCTCCTGCATTTAGCTCTAAAGAAATCCTAAAGCTAAGCAAATAGGAAGAGGGTGTTTTAGGAACACGCATCCTTTTTTTATTTCACTTTTGAACAATTACTTTATCGCTGAAATTGGTGAAAATAGGTAAATGAAACTATCTGTGATTTGCAGCCTTGTATAATATCATATTGCATGTTGTGGTTGTTACAGGCTATATTCCTCCTCCAGTAGAACAACCAGTTTCCCTGCATACCAGTTCCTATCCCTTGTCAGTTTAGTGGATCTGTCACCATCTCACCTCGTCTCTCAGTTCATCATCTATATGACCCCTCAAATACAAACAATGTTTTCTCTCTCGCTGAATGTAGACCAATTTAACTGTGTGTTTGTGTGTCTGTGTGTGTGCGTGTGTGCATATGTGCTTGTGTACTCTGTGCTAATCATTAACTCTCTCTCACCACGCTCTCTGGGAAACAGCTACTCTATCAAACAGTCTATGAGCATGCCCACCATGAGGTAACCTGTGTGTGTGTGTTTGTGTGTGTTTGTGTGTGTGTGATGTTTCTTTTCTTTTATGGCAATTTGGGGGATTTTCTTTTTACACTAGAATTTACTTGAAGTTTATCTAAATTATTGTGGATATTATAACATTGCTATAGATTAGTTAATGTGTTTATCAGTGTCAGAATAATATGGTCACTCTGACTCTGATGATCTGCTCACACCATCATATTGTTTTCAGTTAATTACCTATGTTCAGTTATTTCTGCTAATACAGAAAATACATACTCTTATATAGGAAAACTCTCCCATTGGGTTTATCACAAATAACGCTCATTGCTCAGTTCATTACATGAGAGAGTCCTTTTGAACTGACGGCACATTAGGGACTTTATAATTATTTCAGTAAGTAATTCAGGGGAGTTATGAAATAGTAAATGACATATTTTTTTTCTTTTGTCTTCACAGAAACTCTCCCAGCTTCAAGTCTTTTGAGGAGAAAGTTGAAAGTACAGTGTCGACTATTAAGGTGAGTATCGTTTGTGTGTGTGTGTGTTTGTGTGTGTGTTTCACTCCAAGCCGTGCAAAAATGTATGCAATGTATATTTTGAAATCCACATTTCTAAACCGCCAAAAACTTGAGAAATAAATCAACTGTCAAACATTCAAAACACTATAATCTGTGTGTAATTGCAGGTTTACAGTGTGACTCAGTGGAAACACACACAGGGAGTCTGCTGGTTATTTATACTCGCAGTAAAGCAGCAGATTCTCATCCTTTATCTATACTTTATGGGCGTAGAAAGAGGTTAGAGATACATACTGTATCTGACCTGTTTCTGTAAACATCTACTCCGTCGAGCAGCAGGCTAAACTGCTGCTTTGTTCTTTGTTTCATTTGTAACTTCCTGTTTTTTCATCTCAGTGACATCAGGGCCCTGTGTAAACAAGTACACATTAGAAAACTCACTTTCTGTATTATTTCTTAAACCATCTTGAAATGAAATAAAATATATTAGCAACTATTATTAAACTGTAATCAAATGTAAAAATGTCTCTCCTGTACTGTATAATCACCAATGTCCTATGTGCATTATACAGTAAATATAAAGTGAGGCAGAGCGAGGTTTACACCCTGAAACAGGAACAGTGGTGGAGGAAGTACTCAACCATTGTACTTTAATCAAAGTCAAAGTACCACATTGACCTTTTTAGTTGAGTAAAAGTAAAAGTGGTTGCCTAGTGTAGCTTATTCTCTAATGCAAGGAGGCATGAGGGAAGAGACTGAAGGAGGCGGGGTCTAATGTTACCTGCCTGCTCTGATTGGATCAGTGCATCAATTCCCCTCTTGTTGTTGATCACTTTGAAATATATTTGTGAACATGTAAAATATTGTGGAGTAGAAAGTACAGATATTTGCTGATGTAGTGGAATAAAAGTTTTTGACTATAAATCTAAAGTAAAGTACATATACATGATAAATGTACTTCAGTACAGTAACAAAGTAAATTAAGTACTAAATAGTAAATGCAGTAAATAAAGTACTTTATTAGATCCTACCCAGGAAACTTTCCAATACTGTATGTTTAAGATAAGTAATACAAAGTTTAAATAAAATCTGAATGGACTGTTAAAATGATGCTCCCTGCAAATGCCCGTCAGTGTTGGTCTTTGTGAAACTCTGCCCCCTTGAGGCGATTCTGCAGAACAACAATGGTGCATCAAAGAGACAGAGAGGGAAGCTGAGTGACCTTTAACATCTCAAGAGTTTTCTTTCCTTTCTCTTTATACCAGACAAAGGTTGGTGGCACAGGGGCCGGAGGCAGCTTTGAAGAAGTCCTCTCATCCGCAGCCAACGCCAGCTCTCAGGACACGCCCACCAACAACCTGACCGACAGCTCGGAGAGGCAGTGCTAGAGCTGCATCCCAAACCATGAGGCGGGACTAAAAAACCAGGGGCTGTATCACTGATATATCACAGCACTTTGTCACATATCCACTAAAAGCTCTGACTGAACAGAATCATTTTATTTGAAGTGCTTTAAGACGATTCGGCAAAAAAAATCTGATGATGTCACTGAGCATCGTGGGTTTGTTCCTCTGTTGGTGTCAAATCCCAGCTAGAACCTCAGCTACAAAACCTTTATCCCTGTTTGTGCTTTGGAAATCCATCCAAAGTGGAAAGAGTCTCACTGGACTGATGACAGTGCTGCTTCACTGTACAACTACCAGTTCACTACAAAACTACAGTTTAGGATATTATTAGAAATATGTGTTTGATTTAAAAGCTTAGTACTTTTGAAACAATATGTATGTAACACCGACTGATGCCGTATAATTGATTTTACACTAAGACAAGATATGTGCTCCTGCAGCGAATCTGCAGATTTTAAAAGTCTTAAAAAGCATGGAATTCATTTTATATTTCTTCTTCAAAAAGGCCTTAGAAGGTGTTAAAAAGTTTTTAGTTTTTCCCGTCCATTAGTCCAAAACTCATTTACTGCTGAATATGACCAAAAACACCAAATACAAAAACACTTTGTAGCTAAAACCAGCAAATGTTTGACATTTTTCATTTAAGATTTGATCATAGCACCTAAAGATCTTTTTAAAAATGCATTCAAACAACTTGTTGAATGTAAGAAACACGTTTGCTGGAGCCCGTTTTAATGCTGGATCATACCAACGATATATACTCAGTTCGTTCACACTACAAGAAAAACTAGTTTATACAAGAAGCAATGAGACACTGTATTTCACTGCACACGCCACACGTGCAGTGAAATATGGACACATGCTACCTTTTTGTTTATGAATAAATGTAATGATGGCGTGAAGTTTTGGTTTTTAATGACTGTAACAAAAAAAGAATCTGATAAATCACCAAATAATGAAATCTGATGCTGGATTTTCTGCAAACATCTTTGCTCTAAGACG
The DNA here is from genome assembly GCF_022539355.2 of Hippoglossus stenolepis. NCBI lineage: Eukaryota > Metazoa > Chordata > Actinopteri > Pleuronectiformes > Pleuronectidae > Hippoglossus > Hippoglossus stenolepis. Next base: position 9,670,254 of record NC_061502.1, read on the forward strand.
GCTGTGACTGAGGATATATAATAAGAACTATAAAGAACTTTTTAACTTTGAGTCAGTATAGAACGGTGTAGCTGTATTTGATCTGAATATTCAAAAAAGAAAAATGTTTTTGTCACCTGCTGCTGATTCACAGGATATACAGGATATACATGTATTGTACATATACTGAGTATCAGACTGTAACACAACCTGTCACTGTAACGTGACCCTGAAACCCAGCACACTCCGTTACTTACACCAGCTCAGATCTGAGTTTGAGCACAACTAACCCGTTTAAAGCTGAAAGAGAGTGTTTCATTTCTACCTTCACTATGAGAAGGTTGACACCACCAAAGATAAAGTAAATACGATCATGTCTCTTTTTAACAAATACTGTCTTTCATGTGTTAAAGTGATAAAAAGCCCTGGATCATTTCAGTCCGTCCATGAAACTTTAGGTCAATATTCAAAGAACTAAAACCCAGTTTATATTTTATATTTGTACGTTAACCATGGCTTAAAATCAAATTGTACTCGGATCGTTTCACAAAAGCTTTTACTAAAACTCCCAAAGACATAAACTGTGACATTGACATATAACAACATTGTGTTTAACATATTCAGTTGTATTCTTACATTTAATTACAGGCTGTTATACATAACTGTTTTTATGTCTGAAAATAAAAATCACTTAAACCAAACATCACGTGTGACTGAAGCTGCAGAAAAAACTGAGAAAAACAACAAAGCAAACATAACATTTTTATGTTAATGTGAAAAATGTGATTGACTTAAAATAAAGTTCAAATCACACCACTGTTTTCTTAATAGTCAGAAATGCAGTGATTTCCTGATTATGTCGCTGTTACCACTCTCCAATTTCGAGGTGAGCTAACAGGCGGAAACAAAGGCGTGTGTCCTGCAGCAGCCGTGGGTTCGATTCCGACCCCTTCTCTCTCTCCCAATTTCAAACTAACCGTCCTGTCAATAAAGGCAAAAGGCCAAAATAACTAAACATGTCACATCCTGCGTACTGCACAGTTAGACTGCACCAGAAAATAGATGAACACTATTTATTGGAACACTGCTGCTAGAGTCTGATGGTGGAGTAACATTGTCTCTTTATGAACAATCCTTTTATATGATATGTTATATTGTTATGTAATATCTGGCAGATAATATACGTTTAATAACATGTCAACCTGTAAGGAAAGTGTTGGTATTTTCAAGTAATTTCTCTCTGTACAATAACAGAAATCATATTGTATTGCTATATTATCTGGTAGTATTTGTATTGGTAATAATCAGAATGGATTTATTATAGAAAATGGCTGATACAGATTCCAGCACAGCATGGATCGAACACTGAGGTAAAACAAAATTCCCAAAATACAGTTCCCCACCTCCGCTCACGAATCTGGTCACGTGACATAGTTGTGTGTCCATTATCTCTGTCCGTTCACTAGAGATGAGTTTGTGTTGTTTGTGTTACAGTCAGAGTTCCCAGAGTTCTTTGTGGCATCAGTTTTAGTCATGTGCCGGCCTCTCTCTTCATTCAAAGAGCTGACGAGCTGGAGCACGTCTGGGTGCTGGAAACGGCCTGAGAACGAAGGAAAATATAAAAACTGAAATGTTTGAAAAATGTTTGCTGTTCATGAAAGCAAAAGCAAGACAGAGTGGAGACTCACCGTTGGTGGAGTCGAAGAACTCCTGAAGTCTTCCCGGCGCTCCCTCCAGCTCTTCGTACTCGTGAGCCTGCAGGATCATCTCCAGGAGGTCAAACTGTTTCACCAGCCTGGCCTCTGCACTGCTCTGAGATTCATATTCCTGCAGATAACACAAGTCTGTGTCATTATCCTACAAACACTGAGTCCTGTTGTTAGATTAGTTTAACTGTTTACCTCCCACAGCCCATACATCTCCTGTTTGAGACCCTCTGGCAGGAGACCTGACAGATGTCTCATCGCTTCCTGCAAGAAAAGTGAGATTTAATAAAAGACAAAGACAGTGACGGCTTTATATATATAAATCCTCATCATTGTTTTTAATGACATGTGGTTGCACCTTGGAAACAACCTATAATATAACAACTGGTGATACGTCCCTTACATCTGCTGGTGGTTTGTAACTTATCATCAAACTAGTGTGGACGACCTTCTTACACACAAGAGATATATACTATCTAGTCCTATGTTTTAAAACACAAACAGTAACACATGTACTGCTGGACTCATAGTGTTTAGTTGTAGTGTGAACGCTGCTCGTCTCTTGCCTCTTCTCTCCTGTGTTTCTCTGCTTTACTGACGTTGTCTGAGGGAGCGATATCTCCCACAATGCACTCTGCCATGTCGTGAACCAGAGCCAGCTTTATACACCTGAGGACAGACAGATTGACGGGAGACGTTAATAAATGCGGACGCAGGTTAAGTTGCTGTTTGGTGGTCGATAGTAGACAGTGTCAGTCATGAGTAGATAATAACTGATTTTCCATTTTGCAGTAAATTTGATCTTCTTGAGAAGTTTATAAATGTACAAACTTTAAACAGATGATGTTCAAATGTCAACGTGTATATGTGTGTCCCACCTGTCCTTGTCCACTGTGGGGTCAGTGATGGTCAGAGACATCATGGCCATGCGGTACATGTGGTCTGATACGCTCTCTGGTTTCTTCACCTCCCTGTACACCCAGCCGGTCCGTGGGACTCTCTGTGGGAGACACAAGCGATTTCTCACCACTTATTCCACCAGATGAGTGAGACTGTGTTTGTGTGTGCACTGAATTCACTGCTCAAAATCAATGACACATTTTGTTGTTTACTGTTGTAACGAAGCAAGTGGACCACAGCAACAGTTATTCGCCTAAATGATTGAAGATTATCTTAGTAAATAGTAGGGATGCACCGATATGGAAATTCTTGGCCGATACCGATATTTAAAACAACAATCTAGCCGATAGCCGATAGCCGATACCGATATTTGTTTATTACTTGCATGTGGCCTTCTTGGTGTGTAACGCCGGGTTTACACCGGGCGCTGAAGCGCCGCCCCGCGCCGCGCAGCGTTATTCTCAAGCGCGCAGCCGCCTGGCTGTTCACACCGGACCCGCATTTCTCCGCGTCGGTCAGCCCGTGATTCTCCGCTTGTTGTTGTATGTAACCCGTTCAATGTCGGGTGTCGGGGGTAAATTACGTATTCTCCAAGCAAGCCTTTAGCCCCCCCCTCTCTCTCTTTTTATCTATATGACTGCTTGTGTGGCTGTAGTGGATGGGCAGAGGGGGACATTTAATTATGTGATTGGGAAAATTGGGAAAATTAAAACTCCAGGACAACAGAAGGGGAATACAAAGTATGGGATGCATATTTGATCATTTATATCATATCAAATATGTCATTTATATCGTTTAAAATTATTTTTCAGTCTGTTTCCTGGCGCGATACGTTCGCTCGCACGCCGAAACCATCGGTGAAGGGCGCTGGCGCGGCGCTTCGCAGCCCATGTGAACCGCACAAAGGTGGATGGGAGGCGCCTGCCTTTCCTTGGCGCTGCGCGGCGCTTCAGCGCCCGGTGTAAACCCGGCGTCAGTGTACCATAATCTGGATGCCAGATTGGCAGGCTGCAGAAAACATACCAATGAATATCGGCCAATGTTATCGGTGAAAGTCAAGTTTATTACCGATACGCCGATAGCAGTAAACGAGGCGAATATCGGCCGCTACCGATATACGGCCGATACATCGGTGCACCACTAGTAAATAGGTAAGTAAAGTGTAAAGTAAAGTATTAATACATTTATCTATATTTGTATTATTTGTATTGTAGCCCACAAATGGATAAGATTGACCAAACCATGAAACCAACCAATCAGAAATTAAATTAATTCCTTTGTTTACCGCAGCCAGATCTGTGTGTGTGTGTGTGTGTGTGTGTGTGTGTGCTACTACACTGATCAGAACCAGCAGAACCGTTAGAAAGGAAACTGAGCCTTTTCTGCACAAGGACACAGTCACTAGAACAGAGTTTGAGGAAGCCTCTTACTTTGAGTTGCCCGATAAGTTTCATAAACTGCAGCATGTTGCTCAGGTTGCTCAGGTTCACGCCGGCTGCTGCCTCCATGGGGGCCGCCATTACTGTCCAATACCAATAAGATAGTAGCCAGTGCGACCGCTAGATGGCAGCATAGACAACATAATGAGTGAAAGGAGAAACTGCAGTAAACCCCTGGTTTGCTGATCTCTGTCTTATTTTTCTTTTACGTGTTTGCAGAGAGAATGTTGTGCTCGACTTTATTCTGTCCTCACACAAAGAAGACATTTTAAATCCCGTACAAAAGAATAGGAATACATGTAGATGGCAGTAGTGCAGCGAGCGGAAAGGAAATCCACGAAGAAGAAGAAGAAGAAGAAGACGCACCGGAAGTGAGAGGAGCGGGAGATTGGAAAACGTAAACAAACTGGTCGCTGTCGTTCTCGTTTCTTTCGTTCAGATCATTTTTTTTTTTGCGAAAATGTTGAACAAGGCCCCGAAGCTGAAGAGTACGATCAAGACGAAGGCGAAGGGGAACGTGAACTTGAGGCCGGCGTCTGAAGCGATGGTACGAAAAACCAAAGCACGTTATTTCTGACTGTTCACGTTGTGTGTGGCTAACTTTTGCTTAAGCTAGCTGACCTCAAAAGTTGTATTTGTCATATGCAAGTGAAACACAGGGTGAACAGCGCAAGGAAACGTGTTGGACAAGAGGAAACCGCTCAGCTCAGCGTTGCAATAGTTAAACAAAAATAGAAGCAAGTTAAAAGTGCTACTATTAAAAAAAGTCAAACACAATATTATACAAAACATACAAGACTTAATACATTCGGTGAACCCTCAAAACCACGAGCCCTAAAGTTTCTGTCCACACCAGAACTCTCTGATCACTCCTGCAATAACTGCATTTATTTTACTGCACATCTTATATTCATATTTATTTATTTTTGTCATGTAACTTTGCAAACAACTACTGCAATTTTGCACGCTTGTCTCTTTAGTCGTCTTTTGTATTTGGTCTTTTGTTCTTCGCTCTATGTGCAATGCCCTTGATGTGCTGATATAACACAATCATTTCCCAATTTGGGATCAATAAAGTACATCTATCTATCTATCTATCTATTCAAAGGTACAGTGTGATATTGGTTGTAAATGAAGTAATTACTTTACCTGTATGGAGTGTGTGTGAATAGTAATTGCATATGTGTTTGTATAGTTTATTGCACTGTGTGTGTATCAGTTCACATTTTTCCAAATAAAGTGCAAACAGGCAGGAGAAAGATGTGCCGAGGGCTGTTGGTCATGGGTTCACTGCAAGTACTGGAACCTCAAGCGTGTTTTCTCCTGTTTCCGCAGGTTGAACTGATCACGCTGTTGTTCCTGAGCAGCCTGGCAGAGGAGGCCAAGGCCAACGCGTTTGAGGAAAAGTCTGCAACCATCAGAGCTCATCATGTGAAAGCAGTCTCCAAGGTCAGATCCGACACGACTCAGATCGATGCCTGTGTCTAACTTGTGTTAACATCACACTAACATGACATCTACAAATAGAACTGAATTAATTTTAAACGTTTTGTGATAAAGGATGCAGCTAATATTAGTAGATTATCACTGCTGCCTGTTTAATATTTACCCAGATGATTGTTTCGTCTATCAAATGCCAGACGGTGATGAACTGAGGCCAATCCCATGTTCTCATGATCCCATGTTATCTTATTTTGTCCCTTCAGTCCTCCAATGTCTCAAAATTCAGTTTATTGAATCTAAGGTTCAGTTAAACACCTTGATGTTAAATTCACTGCCAGAGAGGACCAGTGAAAGATTCACACTCGAGAAGCTAAAACCAATGATATTGTGCATTTCTGCTTAAAGAGGATTTAAGTGAGTTGTCAGTGGTTGTTCCTGTCAAGACGATTCCCTGATGCCTCTGTGTTGTAGCATTTAACAGACATTACAACACAAAGTACTGATCTCACGTTTTCGAATCCCTTTTTTTGGGATGGTTCATGGTTTGCATACATGTGAAACAAGAACATGATAAATGTGTGGAGCTTTTTTTCTGGCAATGCACAACATGAAAGATTCAAGAATTTGTTTATTGTCATTTTGTCTTGATGACGATAGACAGGCGTCAAACTTTCAGTAGCAGCTCCACATAATGTACATTTTCCAGCCGATGTCCAGTGGTTTTCACTCTCAGATATATTCCCTCCGCAGTGTAAAGTACATCACTGTGCTCAAAGGTTAATATCCCTCTATGCAAATTTAGATGCCCCCGATCAATATCTCTGTATTAAAGGTTGTAGTAATATAGTATTAGGCCTTTGACACTGGCCTTGATTTCACTGTGGCCTGACCTTTGGACTTTTCTCCTCCTCTTTTATTTTGTCATTTCACTTGAACCTTTTTCTTATTTATATTTAAAAAAAATTATACATATCGTATGATTTCTTGTTTCCTCTAACATACTTACATGTCTAACCAGCACATACTTTGCCCCTTTTTACCTGATCTTCTCCTACTTCTTTGTTTTATAGATGAGATTTAGCACTTAGTACTTACTTTACTTGAATCTCTCGTTGACTCTCATGTCAAATTGGTATTAGTGGTTATAATTTATTTCATCAACATTTTGAACAGGAAGTAGATTTACAGAAATGTTTTCTTTTCTTTTTAGAAAATGCTGAAAAAAGCAAGAGGATGAAGACGGCACAAGTGCATCATTATAGTTTTATTTTAACATTGTCATGAATTGCAGCAGCAATATTTTTTGCTTTTTGTGATATATACTTAGTTTTCTTTTGAATCTTTTTTTTCTGCGTGTTTATATAATTCCTTGTGCAAGCAAATGGTCTGTATCTCTTTTCCTGCTTTGATAGTTTTATTAAATTCTTGTGGATCTTAAAATGCCTCATATTTTACACATCTGTAACTTGGAAAAAATATATAATAGTTTTCTTGTATGAACACATTCATGACTGCTGCCACTATCAGGTGGACTATTACACTAAGAAGCCATCATTTAGAAAACCTGTGTATATCCTAGATTGGATGTTTTGATCATATCTGAATAACTTGGAACCTAAATCAGACTTTTTTTTCAAAGATACTGAGTGTATAATCTTTGAACTCCAAGCTGTGGATGGTTAATCGTCCATTATCTCTTTTCATCTCCTGTCTCACTCCACCTACCCTCTGTCATGCCCACTCTGCATCCACTTTGCTGAGCGCGGCCTCAGCCTCCTTCCACATTCCTCACCTCTTCACGCTGTACAGATTATCTACGAGCTCAGATGCTATCCTGTTCATTCCTTATCACTATCAGGTCCCTAACAGCGAGTCTTTTGTGATTTTTCAGGCATGTGAGCGGTGAAAAGGTCACAGTTCGGTTGTTAAGTTGCTCAATCATTGCACATAAAATTATACTTGGATGTCAACACATCCACCAGAACCTTGATGGCAGCTGTTGATCTCAAATATGTTTCTGGTTTATATTAGAGTGAACTCGCTATTTATTGACTTGTTCCAATCCAAGTACAGGATTTAACTTTTTAGAGACTTGATCGGTATAAACATAACAGATTAATACACTTAATTGGAACATGATTTTAGGGAAATGTCGATATGCGTTACTTTAGCAACTAACTGTATTATTCACTTGGCTTTCTCCCTCCTTTGCTTCATGTTCTCGTTCCCCTTCTCTCTTTTCGGCGGTTAAGACATTCCATGGACTCCGATGGTTATTTTCTTCAAGAATCTGATCCGGCCCCCCAGCGAGCGTAGCCTTGTCATGTTTATGTTTCCAGTCAGGTTGTGGGGATATTACTGGGTTTGTGGAGCCCCACCCTGCTGACCTTTGAACCCCCTGACACCTCTCGCTCTCTCTCTCTTGCAGTCTCTGCACGACTCACATGTTGTTATCACAGAGTCCTCTTAACATTTGATGATACAGCTACATATATTTTCAAATCTAAATCAAACTGTTGAAAATGTTTCCACTCAAATCAATAGGCGGGCCGGTTGTCCTCACCAGTGATCAGCTTGCTCTTGTTCTTGAGGGATTTGAGAAGCTTCTTTCTTTATCAAAATAAAGAAGCAGCCCGGCCTCGCCTCGCTCTGCCACTGCGAGCGTGTGCTTGTGTGCGAGCAGTGCACCTGTTGACAATTTAAGCCAGCCATCGCAGCCCCGGTCCAGCTCCTCTGTCTTTTTAGCGCCGTCTCTCTCTCTCTCTCTCTCTCTCTCTCTCGCATAAATCAGCTCCAGTGTAAAATCCCACTGCAAAGCTCCTGCTGATTCCTCTTTTGACGATTTTCCAGACGTGCCGAGAAGGAAGCAAGCACGACAGTCCACTCTGGCAGAGATGTTATTATGATAAGTCGCTGTTCCTTCCTTAATGAGGAGCATATGCTTTCACAGGTTTCAAATGTGTCACTGATTCTGTTTATCCTTTCCTGTGGAGACAGCATCATATCACTTCCCAAACATTATCTAAGCTAATTTAGAAATAACCAATAAATTCAACCTTTTTTAGCAAATCAGGGGACTTTTTGACAGTATGAGAAGTGACAGGCTCTGAAAAGATTGTGGACCAAAGCACAGATTGCAGAGGAAAATCAATGCCAGGAAAAGCCTTCTGCGCGAAGGGGAATTCTGGAGGGTTAAAATCTGTTTTGGAGAAGTGGAGGAAGAACCACAGAGTTCCCAAAACAGACGATAATACACACCGGGATGCCAAACAACAAATCACTGGAGGGCTGGAGCTTTCATCACATACCAGCACTTTTGTGGGAATCACCCGTCCTTCCTGACACCTCCACCTCTTGTTGAGACGTACTGTAGTCAAATCACCTTGTACTGTTCTAGCTTTCATTTCGAGAACACACGTCTTAATTGAAAACACGCAGTGCCCATTCGTGACAAATGTCAAGTTTAAAAAATCTGGGAATTGCAGTGGATGTTTCTGTTTTTAGTTTTTCCTCATTCAGTGACTTCATTCAGCCTGAAGAGACTTTGAGAAGTTGGTGTTGATGTTGCCATGATGTGCCGACAAAAACAGAGTCCTGTCATTTTGTTTTCACAGTCACACCATGTGTGCTATTAGATTTACCAGTGATTTAAAGAAGATGTTTGTGCAGTTAATGTTGTTATACATGAACTTTCTAAACATGCACAGTGAACCACCTGTTATCATGCCACTGGCAGGTTAACTTCTTATAGGCTTTTAGGGTTTGGCACTAAATAGGTCATTTTAAAGGCATTGTAATTGACAAAATAGTGATATTTAAACCATAGTCTGTATTATGTTGTTAAAACCAAGTGTAAACAAACCCTTCGAGCTGAAGACACAATTTCCGTTGCGTAGGATTCATTAAATATTGTCACACGTTTTAACACAATCTAAAAGGTACTTTTAACTTGTTGAAAAGCCTTAAAATGACATACTTCTCTTAAAAAGCCCCTTCTCTCTGTGGATTGTACGGATTTCCTCATCCTTAGTTGTACACGTGTTAAAATCCCAAAACCACTTTCTCATGTTAAATTCTGCACAGTGAAGGTCAAACATCCAAGTGAAGTAACGTTAAGCAAAACACATTTTTGAGTGGAGAGAGAAGGTTAACACAGAAAAGGAAGGTGTGTTTGTGGGTGGGTGTGTGTGTGGGTGGGTGGGTGGGTGTGTGTGTGGGTGGGTGATCCAGAGACAAGCTCACAGCTACTTACCCAAACTTCACATCATCTCTGGGTTGCGACTGTCATATGATGGTTTCTCCTCTGTTTGCATTCTTCATGGCATTCTGCCAGCCTGAGTGATCGCATGGAATGCACATGGGGTTTTTTTCATCGGGAAAATATTTTTGCATTGGGCTGCTGCCTAACCCACACTGGAGTCTTCTACAGCTGAATGAAGCCGGAGATATTCAGTTTTTTTTTTAATCCAAATGTACATCATGGGATTTGGGATGTGAGGCGAGGTGTCATTGCAGACTGGATCAATGCTGTGCTGAAGGAAAATGCGGATACAGTTATTTTTCATTTGGATTCTGCACTTCATGGATCTTGCAAGAGGCGCAGACAACACAAAGATTCTGCGATACAGACGTAAGTATTCAAGCGTGACTTGTCATTTCCACTTCTTCAATACTACTCTTTGGTACGGCTCTTATTAAATGTGCCTTATCTTGCCACCTTTTTTCTCTTCGAAGATGGTAAAGAGTAGACAGTCACAACATGTGGAGACAAAACATGTGTTTTCAGGGAACAGTGTGGTCAGATTTCCATTTCTTTTTACCCACTTCCACACTTCAGATTTCCAAGCCAAGTTACCTTTGGAGTTTCACCCTGTAAATGAGACACAAGGTTATTGCATAGAAGAAGGATATAAAACTCACTCAGTGTTATTCTAGTCATTCCTTCATGTCCTCATATGCTATAACAGGTAGCTCTTCAGTGGCCAGACTGTGTCCGGCAGGTTGTGCATCGTGCTCGGCCCTGAATGGCTGCCTGTCCTGTAAACCTCGCCTCTTCTTCCACTTGGAGCTGGACGGGATGAGGCAGAGGGGCACCTGTCTGTCCTCCTGCCCCCGGGGCCACTACGACAAGCGCTCGCCACACATTAACACATGCACCAGTAAGTACCCATGGATGCATGTCGGAGTGGTGTAAAGGACTGTGATAGATGGTTTTGATGCTGATTAGTTTTGTACTGAACTTATTTAGAAGAGTTGAACTGTCTTAACTCACCTGGGTTAAAGCCCTGTGTGAAGTTTGAGATACCTTCAGTTTGTGCTAAGGAAAGGAAACTAAGAGATCCATCTTTTTTCCGCCCTGACACAGTGGTCACTGCTCTAACCGAGGTTCACTCCATTGCAGGGTGCCGAGAGGACTGCGCTTTCTGTTTCAGTGAAACCTTCTGCACTCGCTGTCATCCGGGCCACTTCCTGTTCCGAGGAAAATGTGGAAATAGCTGTCCGAATGGGCTGACGGCAAACACAGCCCTGCGAGAGTGCACAGGTGAGACACTGCCACTGTTGCATGTTATTCAATGTATCACCCAAATCTGTTTTTTTCCCATGATGTCAGGAAACTACAGCACATTGTATGATGTTTGTGTCCCTCTGTCTCCAGAGTGCCCTGTAGGCTGTGAGCTGTGTCTGAGGAGAAACGAGTGTGTGAGGTGTCAAGCTGATTTATACTTTCTCCACGGGCAGTGCCACCATAACTGCCCAAGTGGATCAGAGCCCGATGTACAGCTCATGGAGTGCATCCCTCAAGGTGAGAGTGTGGTCATCCATTTTCTATCTCCTCCCACCACTTAGTGTCGTATTAATCTTTGGTATCTCCTCTAGTACAATGTGGGGTTGGGGAATGGACAAAGTGGGGTCCGTGTATTCGGAAAAGGAGCCTGCGGGCCAATAGGAGGGGAGAGGAGACACGCACCCGACAACTTCCGCGGTCCCCGAGTCTCTACGGTGACCGCTGTCCACATGTGTCTGAGATCAGGAAGTGTGTCATCAAAAAGAGACCAAGTGGACTGTCATGAGTCGAGGCAGAGAATGTATCAATAATTTGTTAACATTGCAGAGATATTTACCTTTTTATTGCACATTTCTTTTTGGATCGAAATGTAAATATGGAATGTTACTGTCAATTGCAAAAATGTATAAGTAAAAATGCATTTTAGTGTGAGTTAACAAAAGGATGGATGGATTTGCTGATTGTTCCTGCCATTGCAGTCATGTGCTTGAGTGATACCAGTGGTGGCCAGCTATGCTAAGCACATACTGATTGTCTGGTTTGACTTTGGCTCAGTTTATATTTTACTGCATTTTTTAACTCATGCTCACTGTTTTCTTGCTTGCAATAAAATGTTGTAGAAAATAATTGTGGGTCCTTAACTCTTCATGACTAAACTGGACTAGAATATCTACAAATACTCCAGTACAGGCCAAGAATACATGGGTGCATGTATAAATATAAAGACAAAATAAATATATAGAGAAATTGCACAAATCTGTAATATTTTTGGAAGGAGTCATTCGATTTTTGAGAATATGTATGTGGGTGTACATAAACATAATGCAAATAAATTTGTGAGATGACTTTAAGACTTTATTTGTCATGTGCACAACAAATACATCAGTCGCTGGCAATGGAATTCTTGGGTCACAGGCTCCCTCTGACCATGCTCAAAAAAATGTAGAAAGAAAAACACACAAGTCAAAAAAAAAAATATATATATATATATATATAATACAATACAAAAAATAAAACAAATAAAGCTAAAGTCATCAAATAAAATCTACACTTAAAATACAAATTATGAACTATAATAAAATATATTCCTGAGTAGAGTGAATGAAGATGCACATAGAATGAATGAGGAATGAAGTCATGTATTACTAATACAGTTCATTACATCCATTTGGGTCTAAGAGTCTGAGAAGCTTCATCTTTTAACGTTTTCACTTTTCACAAACTAGTGAAACTTGCTTCTCCGTCATTGAGCGTCCATCATCGCTGTAATATTTTAGATCTACAGAACATGTGGACGGGCACTGTGAACAGGAGTGAGGCTCATCCAGGCGCACTGAGATCAGCTGGGCTCGGCCATAACTGAGGATCTGATCTCCAGCAGCGACGCAGTCAGTCACAACTTGGCGGACACAACTCTGGATCTAAATATAAATGCAGCTTTCTAAATCCCTCCGGCTGCACTTCAGCTAAGACTACTTCTCGAAGGTAACACGTGCTCATGTGTATGTGTTAGCGGGGAGATTAGCATAGCCAGGAAACGCGCCGACAGCTAACAGGCTAGCTAAACATGCTAGTGCCAGACTGTAGGTGTTGTTAGCTTATCGTGAGGTGAATGCTCGACCTTCGCTGTGAAGTATGTTAGCTCTAATGTTACCTCACAACAAGCAGAGCAGCTTCTAGCATCAATATATGGCATGCGAATTTAAATAACAGCTATAGCAGCTAGTAAGGTAGCTAGTCAGCTAACGTTAGCTTAGCAATAAGCCAGCTGCGTGGCTATCATTAACTCTGTCAAACTTAGAGGGGGGGGGGGGTTATTATGATGGTATTTTCTGGACCCAATTGTTTGTTTATGTCCGATACTTGATCCTGACTCGAGTCATTTGTAACTCTGATGTAAATAGGGCTAATGGATGTTAGCATAAACACGATGTAGTTCTCTATGTGTGCACATGAGGGCGTTTCCCGAAACTGTCAACAGAGCAGCGCATGTCCAGTGGGATCAGGGCCAGAGACATTCTCGTGTTTATTGACACTCTGTTTAATATGTTCAACAGCACAGCAGCAAATCGGACGGGTTGTGACAGTTGTGTTTCTCTGCTGCATGGCAGGCTGTGAAGAGATGGACCGCCCAGTGAACGTCCAGGCTCCTACCAAGCTTATAGAGGAAGTGGGAGACACTTGTGCCACTGACTCCTCCACCACCACCAACCCGGAGTGCGCCATCTGCCTTCAGAGCTGCGTCCACCCTGTACGCCTCCCCTGCTGCCACGTCTTCTGCTTCCTGTGTGTGAAAGGCGCCTCCTGGCACAGCAAGCGTTGTGCTCTCTGCCGACAGGAAGTGCCAGAGGACTTCCTGGAGCGGCCAGTTCTCCTCTCGCCTGAAGAACTGAAGGCGGCAGCTGCAGGGGTGAGCCGAAGTGGCGGCACAGGGGGCGGTTCCCGTGGAGACTCTGCATGGTACTACGAAGGGCGCAACGGCTGGTGGCAGTATGATGAGAGGACCACCCGCGAGCTGGAGGAGGCCTTTTCCAGGGGCAAGAAGAGCACAGAGATGCTGATTGCAGGGTTTCTTTATGTGGCCGACCTGGAGAACATGGTCCAGTATCGCCGCAATGAGCATGGCCGCAGGCGCAAGATAAAGCGGGACGCTGTAGATATCCCCAAGAAGGGCGTGGCAGGACTGAGGTTAGACCCTGATCCTCCAACCACCCCTGCTTCACCCATTGTCACGCCAGCTGCAATAGAGCGCGTCAGCTCAGCTGATGGATCAGACACTGCAGGACAATCACAGCCTCCATCATTTGGCATTTTGTCTCTCCCCCCTGTTAGACCTCCGACACTCCTGGGGCGCCACCTCACAAGTCCTTTCTCTCCCTCACTCTCAGCCATTGAAGACTCTCTCTCCCAGCTCCTAATTAGCCAGCCAGAGGAGGAAGAGGTGGAAGGAGACGATGAGCTCCAGACATATGAGTATGCATCTGGCAACAGTGAGAGTGACGAAGAAACAGAGAGCGAGAGAGGGAGAGCAGCTTCGGTTCCACGGAGAAGACTTAGACAAAGACCGCTAAGAGAGGACCAGCCAGCCAGAATGCCTCCCCGGGGCGGACCCTCCAACTCCGCACCCAGTCTCCGCTCACGTAGTCCTGATGGACAGTGCACTGTGACAGAGGTGTGACTGCAACTGAACAATGGTGTCTGTCCTCCGGATAACAGACCTTAAACTCATCAGTTTAGCAAAAAAAAACGTTTGAAATCTATTATGCATCTTTTAAAGGTCCCTTGAAATGAAAAATCCATCATTGTAGTAGTGTTTCTGTCACTTGAGCCGTTTTCAGACATGATCTCCGGGTAAAAACCAGAGAATTGATTACGGAGTTTGCTCAGTTTGCCTTTCACACATGTGCAACACAGACATGTTCACAACAGCAACAAATCCACCAACTGCACAGTCCACAGTGCATGTCTGAACCCCCATGGATCATGTGCCAAATGGGATCTTTAAAATACAGTTCAACCCAAGTTTTTATAAAAATATTCTTGAAAACTCTCCATCCAGTTGATTATAATCTTAGTTTTGTCAGCCTTCCTTTTCTTCCCCACCTACAGGTCTGTAAAAGTAACTTGCAGCAGCAAAGACGTGGGTCACAGATGTGTACTAATATTTAAGTACTTAACATATGACAAACCCGTGGTCATCTTTGTCATGCTCCAAAAACAGTTACTCTATTACAGCCATTTCATTGGACCTTTAACACAACATTTCACTTTTTTGTTTAAGATTTCTAAAACTAGTTTTGGGCAGCGCTCTGATATATATAGAGATGTCAGGCATCACTCTGCAACAGTCTTGTTAACAGGCTAAAAGGGCTGTGAGAAACTCTATCACCTTTTTGACGGGTGTCAAAACAAACTACCATCCGTCACTGCGTTAATATCAGTGTGTGACAGCGCAATACAACAAAACTAGTCCCTCTGTGTTCTCTGTTCTTTTGACCTCCTGTTTGATTTTCTTTTTGGAGTGATACTATAAGAGTTTCACTGTAGCACCTTATATACCAATTGCAGATGGTATAACAGATTTCCTGCTTTGCTGATTTTGGTTTGTTGAAGTAATGAAGTTTTAATTAGGATCCAATGATTAACTATTTAAACTGGAATTTGTGTGTGTGTGTGTTTGTCTTTGTCTTTGTGTTCTCTTTTAGTGTAAAAGTATTGTTTGAATAGTAACTTGTGTGTTTTCTGTTGGTGTGACTGGTGTTGGGTGCTCAAAGGCTACTGGCAGAACCACTGGAAATATTCAGCTATATATATGTAGAGTGACACATTTGGATCTCTATGTCTCGTCGCAGTACTCTCGATAGGGCCACTATCAACGCACTGACACTGACATGTACTTTGGAAGAGCTCGAGCTGTCCTCACACGCTCTGTTTTCTTCTCCTTCTGCTCCAGCTGCTATTATTTTAACTGTGAACTCGTCATAGTCGGTGTCTTACTGTCTGAATTACCTTAAACGGTCTTCTGTCTGTGTGCTGTTGCCCCTGTGGTGTTTTTGTCAGCCTATTAAAAATTATGATTTGAAAACGCAAATTGTCTTTGTTTAAATTGAGGAATACACAGTGGATTGTGTTACAATGTGGGTTGAGATTTCAGTCTAAATGCAGTGTTCCCTAAGAGTCCACAGGATGGCGCTGTTGCACCAATTAAGTAGCCCTGTTTGAGACCACTGCAAACAAACAGGCTGATGTGTTCTTAGTAATAAGACATGGCATTTGTGTGGACACAGTACATAAGAATAAATGTTTAAAGTGAAATATATACTGCTATAATTCCCCTTCGTTAATTTAAGAAAAGGTTTTTGCCGAAAGATTTGCAAGAACCTCTATCAAAATGTCAAAAAGATATTTTTTTATAATTACCTTTGACTGATAATTCCCTTCTATCTGCAGTTGTAGATGATTCAACACAAAGAAATGTGAAATCTATTGAACTTCAATGACAACTAAGAGTCAAAAGGGATGTTTATGGTTTTGAGACTTGACAATCGTTTGTTTTACACTCATTTACTATACAATCCTGTATATGCCATCATTCTATTTTTTACGTTCGATCGTACTATTGAATATTCATGTTAACTAAAGAAGATCCTTACAGACCGTTCGAAAACAAATGTCTTGGGTGTGACATCCAAAACTGAATTAGAGAGCCAGTGTCTTCTTTATTCTACATTAAATTGTTTTAACTAACTAATGCAGTTTTGTAGACATGTACAGAGAAACCAGTTAATTCTCTAGACTAATTTATCTTTCAACAACATGAGCACTAACTTTTTTACTCACCCCGTCTTTCATAAAGCTGTGCATGTTCTTACTGCTTTCTGGTTTATCTTATTCAACAGTGAGGGACTGTGGGATTTTGGCCACTTGCTACACACTGACTGGTGCAGATTAAAATATACTGGTTTGTGTAATACTGAGATGTTGCTCAAAACAAGATGAGTTCCACCAATGCAGCTGAGCAGCAGCGTTTGCCAGCTAAAGAAAACCACGGGCTCCTTGTGTGTAATCTCACCGTGACTTGAATTAGAAACAAGGTTTAATGAGCCAGACTTTGGTCGGTTTCTTTACAGAGCGTCAATAGAACTGTGCACACTGTAACTTCAACGATCAGGCTGCCTACGTAAATGTTGACTGCCAAAAGATGTGTCTCTGCTTTTGAATACTTTTGGAATACTTATAATCTTTGAAATATATAAACTGCATATATACAGAATATGCCTCCTCACCAGTGACAGCTGTAGCTAGAAGCATTATGTTTTCAGTTTGTTGGCTTCATTAACTCAAAATCTCAGGAACATCTTGTAAGAATCCCTGCAATTTTGGCAGAAATGTTTACTTGGACTCAAAGAAGAAATTAGTCACCGATCTCACAAAACAAGATTTGTGGCATCTTGAACGTGCTGTCTCAAGATTGCTTTGAAGACTGTCTTCAATTTTGGTGCAAAAGTTCACATTAATTTGTGAAAAGAACGGCACTTAATAGATCGCATACCTCTGTCGAGGCCAAACAATCCTACACATGAGTGTCAAGGCCTCTTCCCAGGCCGAGTCCCCATCCCTCAAATTTGATGGAAATCAGTTTATTAATTTGCTTGCTAACAAATAAAGATACTTTGCTGGTTGGTGGAGACATACAACTACGGGGCGGTAATTCTACTTAAAGATGATTTAATTACTCTAAATTTATTTTCCACTATTTGTTCGCATTATTTCATCTCACCTCTTGTGCACCAGTCAAAGCATCATGTGTTTGCTTTTCCTGTTGGGAAATTCAGCAGCAGTGCTTTGCATGCTGGACTTGGTACAGATATATCAGTAATATGCATGACCTTAACTGGCCTGCTATACACCCTGATGGACAGATTTCTATGCCATGGAAACAGGGACTGTATTTAGATTGAATAAATATGTATAGGGTAGCATTTCGTGAGAGACGCACAGGGACATGAGACATGTGGTGACAGTGTGAAGAAGAGCAGATATTGCAGATTAGATGCTGTTGACGAAGGACCAATGACACTGATTCTTTAGGTTAAAAGTGGAGAGAACATGCGTGTGCATGATTCAGAGGCCATGAGTACTTGTGGGTCCTGGCATCCACTATATGATAGGGGCCAGACATAGTTTCCCTGCTGAACTCGCAGACAGACAGGCAGACAGCTCTTCTATACGTTTTCAAACGCATAGCTTCGCTTTAACTCTCTCATACGTGGTCAAATGCCTGATGCGGCTCAACTCTTCACACTACAGAAAATACACACGCTGTCTACAATCCCTCCACAAATAGTCCTGTTGTAGCCACGTCTCTCTCCACCCCGAGGTCCACAGTAGAGCGTTGTTGTGCGGATTATGTTTGACCTTGTTATTGTTGGGCTAGGTCGACTGGTGGTCAGTCTCAAGTATATGTTTACTTACAAAACTGCAATTTTAAAAGGGCTTGATTAAAAAAAAATGTGCAGTGAAATATATGTAAAACAGTGCAGTTGCTGTATTGATATTAAAAACTAAAACGGAAGAATTGAGGTTATAACCAGCTGTGCATGCTGTGCGCACTATGTCATTTCTAATCATAATGCTGAGATTCACAGACAGGGTATCTCACTCATACAGGAGCCAGGAATGACCTCACTCCTATCGTAACCATCGTCGACCATTAGAGCCTATCAGGTGTCACGCCTCTCTAGTCCAGCTGCTACTGCACTGTTCATAAAAGCGAGGCGCCACGTCATTAACATGATGACTAAAATCATAAAGTTGATATTGTGGGTATTCTCCGTTTCTAATCGCAGTATCGTGTGACTGCACAGTGTGTAGAAAATGGAACAGGAAGCGACCACTTTATTCCTGAGCTATTAGTTCAGTGTTCTTACATGCATGGAGAAAACTGTTCAGCAGGAACCTCAGAGCTGTCTGCACTGTATCAGATACAGATACATCATACATCATGTATCTGACACACGTGTCTGGCTTTTGGGTGGGTCATTCTTGCATGTGTCATTTTCCATGAAATTAGGTTATGGGGAATGATTTACTGTTGCTATGTTGAAATTATGTGTTTCATAATTTTGAGAATTTGAATAAGTGGTGGATATGAATGTATGCACTGGTAATTTTTCAATATTAAGGATACTGTATGAGAGGGGACTATATGTGCTAAGAAATATTATTATATTATTATAATTCTATAACACAGTTGTGCAAATGACAGCAGGCAAGGTGGCATCATTGATCCACGTGATGAGAAGTCTAGCATTGAAATTTCCTTTTGGTGGGTGCAGTTTTTAAACTTTGAACAGAGCGGGCCACTTTTTTAGCCATTGTGCTAAGCTAAGCTAATCACCTATCAGCTCACTTCATTTTTAACTCTGCCAGGGTCAAGTTTTCCTCTCAGTTTGTATGTTAGTTAGTTTATTAGCAGGATTCTGCAAAAACTACTCACCAGATATCCAGAAAATTTGGCATAATTGGCATAATATGTGTCAGGGAAGAACCCATATTATTTTGGTAGAGTTCCAGATCAGAGGGCGGAGGATTTTTTTTCACTTTATTAAACATTATGTGATTGGGCGTTTTGCAACATTTTCTTTGTTTTCTCAGAGAATAACTAAAATTCAGGCCGGTTTAGGGCACTTATATTTATGAGTGTGTGTAATTTGGTGCAGCGCAAAAAAAAACACAGATCGAGGGAATTTAAATATGGTTTCTTAAGTGGATTGTAAAGACATCAAAGCACAACCTTCTCAGCAAAGCAAGACGTCAACACCAATCTACAACAATATCTGAAGATGAAAAGCACTCTTCTGTAAAGACCGTAATCTGAGCATAAGAGTATTTTAATCACTTTAAAGACGTGATGACAACAGCTTTCAGAACTTAATCCTTCTTCACAGAGACATGAAAGTGGAACCTTAACCCAGGTTCTCATTCCAGCCTGTAGATCCCTCCTGTATAGTGGAGCTACTATAGAAACTATTTATAATTGTAGAACTGGTGTATGTTGTTATCCCAGCCTGCCACAGTGAAAGCAACCTGTTTAATCCAGCTTCAATTTACCTTTAATTGGATATTTTAAGTGTTTTGAGTCCACAAAACACTTAAAGTTGCTCCTGTGGTGTCATCCAATTGCCAGTAAGCCCCGTCATTTGACTCGAAACAGCGTTATTTACATCATGTTTTTAGCCTAAATGTCCGTGATGCTAATGCACATCCCGCGCGTAGCCTTGGGCAAGAGCGTGTGTGCAGTGTGTGCTGAACGGCAACGAGGAGGATATCAGAGGACATTAAGGTATGAGACCACAGGATCAGTCTCCTGGTTCACCTCTTTGGTTCAGCTATCTTATTAGCCCTTCAGTTTGGTACAAACATTCCTGACACCCAGAGGATGAACTGCAAGAATTCTGATGATCCTCTCACTTTTCGTCTAGCGCCATCATCAGGACATAATTAGATATGCTTTGGTTCAGCCTCCGCTATGCTTTATTTTTAATAATTTATGTTAGCACGCTAACACTACACTAGTGAGCATGGTAGAAATTACTGCACGCCAGCCTGCTCGTGTTAGCATTGTAGCCGCCACCATGACTGTCGACTCTTTTAGCCTTGTTGTTGAATGCAACATTATTCCTCTAAGCTGTGTGTGTGTGGGCCACGGGCCAATGGGTCTGTCACGGTGTTGCTCCCAGCTGACTGCTCCGCTGAATCCAAATTAAAATTGGTCATTCGTCCCAAGATAAATAGATCACTATAGTCACCTCTGCCGGGCAACACCAGCTAATCTCACGAGAAACACCCCTCGCTTGTTTTGAAAGGGGAGCCTCACGGGTTGTCTTTCAAAGGGGAAATATTTGGGCCCCATTCTATTTTAATGGAGAGGTCTGGAATTCTCAAGAACCCTTTAGGGTTGTCCCGGCTGTCCTTGATGGTCCTATCTCTTGTACCGCCACACTCATCGTCCGGCATCTGAGCTGGCCATTTCAATGGACGAACGCAGACACACTGACAGTTCAAACAGGTGGGGGAAGACAGAGCCGGATTGTGACCTTGTGACACTGCCTCCAGTCAAACAGATGGGGACGTTTTGTACTCTGTGTATAAAGTGGGTGAAAAACGGAGGTGTGGAGTGCTGGGATTTAAAAGTACACACTGGGGCCGACAGTTGAATTAATATTTGAAGCTGTCAAACTCTCAGGCGATGAACAACAGCTTGGAAATCGTTAAAATGTTATTGATACAGGTGTTTAATGGTAGGATCAGCAGCTACTGAATTTGACAGGAAGCTAACTTTCATAAACCTTATTTCAAATGTTACATATCATGTGACATCTAAGACAGGACACGATTGTGGTTGTTCCTTTAGTTGTTCTTTGTCTGCATCCAAGTTGTGTCCTAAGCTGTTCCAAGAACATTTAACACCAACAGATCATGACAGGTGTCCGTCTTTCCAGCTTGTTTATTAAACCGTGCACTCACATGTCCGGTGCAGGTGGATGCCAACGGGGGCATCCTTTTAAAGAAGAAGAAAAATGCAAACACTGTAGAACTCGACACGAACGAACACGAACATGCATGATGTCTGAGACATGCAAACGTCTTCGGTGTGTTAAGTTTTAACAAGAGAAATCGTTTGTACGTAATGCAAAGGGAAGGCCTGACAGACGCCTGTAAACAGCTCGGTTTCAGGTCGTTTGCTCCCTTTTATGTTTAACCTTTTGAACAGGGTGGTCCTGCACTCCTCTATCCACAGTTTTACGACACACACTCACATACGCACACATACGAGTGGTTGTTAACTATCTATTTTCAGTCTGTCGCAGTAGCAACTGACACATGCTGAGGATTTCAGCGCGGACCTCCGAGCACGGCTCCAATGAATGGGAGGCTTGTCTAGGCAGAGAAGCAGCAGCACAGGGGCAGAGGGCAGAGGGCACAGGGCAGGGGACAGGTGTGTGTGGGTGAGAATAGGCATGAAGGAGCGTGAGATTCACACGCGCCTCAGACGGCAGAGAAGACGTTATGTCAGCCGCCAGAGGCTCGTTCAGACAAATGTAACAGTCATTTTCACACATGTATAGAAGAGACAGGATATCCAGTCTGCCTAGTAACTAGGGCAGAGAGTCTGTCTGTGCCTGTGAACTTTCAATATTCAGAGCTAAATAAAGCCAGCTGGGACCTATATCCAGATGTATGATATCGTGCCTTAGAAAAAGGTTATTGTATTGGACATTTATAAGATAATACTCATCACATAATGTACTTAAAAAATACTGTTTTCATTCACATAAACACATAAAGCATCTTGCCCCTCCAGTGTAGTAACATTAATATATTTTATTAATTTCTGATTTTATATTTATAAGTATTAGTTATATCAAAAGTAAAACTTTAGAAATGTTTAAAGTTGTTTTTGAAAAGTTCTAATAAAAATTCACCTAGCTACAGAAGCCTATAAAGACCATTTTTGCAATGACTTATTTTATACCGTTACCTTAATCACAAGTTGATTATCTCAAGAAGTATCTAAGGTGTAACAGATTTGCTTTCACATGGTAACTGGTCTTATCCGAGGATATTACATGTTCTATCGATTTGGTCTCAGAAAACCCAAATTGATGTAGCAGATCAGTCAGATCACCTCAGTTTTACAACAAACTTCTCCCAAATATGAATTAATGTACAGCAACTTAAATGTGTATGGTAGCTCTTATATGAAGTCCCCGCTGCATTCACGTCATATCATTTAAAGGTTCATTACGAGCCTCACATCAGCCTGACGTATTCCAGATGGAGATATCCGTCAGTTTACCACAATTTTGAGCGAACAATCTGAAGTTGGAATAAGAAGTGTTGCATTCAACTAACATCATCCAAAATCAACCACATGTTGCCCTTTGGTTATTTTTGTTTGTTAGATTTATATGTTGAATATCAATCTTATTGGTCTTTGCCGATTTCATGTGAAGCACGTGCACAGGATGGCAGCACACTGTCATCCACATGTATACACACATGCACACACATACTCAAGCCCTCACTATTATAACTAATCTAAATATCATAAACCTCAGCATGATCAAAACCATTAGAGCAGATGCTGCCTGTACCCAGATGTCATGAATAATTCCACAGCAGTGTGCACTGTGTACAGATCGTGGAGAATTGTCGTGCAGTAGAGCTGTGCAGCACTGGCATACAAGACCATAAAATAAAAGTTGTGCAACTCCGTAGAAGTCTCTTGTGCTGACGCTAAAACTATTTTTTGTTGGGTGTTACCTCCTCCGGGGTTGAAGTGGCTGCGATAACTTGGCCTGCTGACGTCACGGGAGCCATGGCTACAGTTCAGCTGTCTGTTCTTGTGTTCCCTTTCTTTCGCTCTCTGTCATCTGTCTGTCGCTGCTCTCATGAATAGCCCGTCCAGTGCAGAACATGCTGTGCCAAGCTCTGCCACACACTGTGTCGGAGATTGGCACAGCCAAGCAGGGGAGTAGTGGAAAGGGAAATAACACAGAGCGGATAAACGCACCAGATAACGTTTCTTTTTCATACTTTACACCGTGGTTCTCCAGTGGAGGAGTCGGATTATACACGAGGCAGCTAATCAAGAGTTAGCAAAGGGCCTGATGAGGACAGAGGAGTGATGGCCAACAGGATGCCTTGTTAATATGCTCACACGCATCCCAAGGAGGTGCCAACCTGTAAGATGGGCTCTCATTTACACACACACACGCACACAATGAGGGAGCAAATAAGGGAGACAAACAGCCTTTGAATCAGATTAACACTTACACTAAAATAACTAGAATATATACGCCAAGGCCCAACAGTCTCCTTAAATTCAATCAAGTCACACCGATTTGCACTCATGCATAATGTTTTTCACCAAAATCTATGAATTTTTCCCGAGGTTGGGGTGAAGAGGTGAAAATGTCAAAAATCCCCAATCCTCATGGTTAAAGAAAGTCAAAAACAAAATTCTTGGATCTACCCCCTGATCCAGATCCGCACCAAAATATAATGGGTTTTCCCCTGACCCATCCTTCCACCAAGTTTTGTGGTGATAGGTCGAGTAGTTTTTGCATAATGCTTGCTCACAAATAAACAAAATAACCGACAAAATAATGGACATGGGCATAAGCTCCGTGGTGGAGGTAAAAAAGCAAGTGGTCTGATAACCTAAATTAATGATTCATGAAACACAGGTAAGGAACCGCATCAAAACTTAGACTTCTTCTCAGGCCCCATCCCTCCACCCCCTACGGATGTTACAATGAAAGCAGATGGGAGCAATAAAATCATCAATTGATATTACCTATTTAATATCTGATTGGGAGGCAGAAGCAAGGTAAAAGAAACAGCTAGAGAGGAACCAACACCCCCTCCTCCCACTCTTTTTTTATACCCCTAAAGACAGCAGGCTAAGATTTCTGGCACCAAAACACACGTCACGCTTTCTATTTCTGTCTGGTGTGCAACATAGCACTTAGAGGTTGGGTGACAGGGATGAGGCATCATGGGGCCGAGTGACTTCCGCACACCCGCCCAGCCTTAACATGACTTTTCACACCTTAGCTACCTCTGCCAGGAGACAGTGTCTGTGTGTATATTAGTGGCACAGCATGCACATGTGCATATGTGCACATGTATGTGTGCTCGTATAACTGACATTTATATTTCCTTGTACATGTGTGAATTGAGAGAGTGTGAGCATGTGTTTCGTCCCCTTCCACAGAACAGGAGGTGTCAGGGAAGCCAGAGGTCGTCGGTGCAGTCTTATATGAGGCGAGAAACACAGAGCATGAAAAGTGATCCCTCATGATGCAAAATCACTGTCTGTGCCACACACTGGATATCCTGGTAACGACTGGTAACATAACTTCTCCTGTACCAACACGGTGCAGTGTACTTAACAGCATACTAAGAGTGACAAATGTTTAGTTAGAAATAGTCTTAACTCTACATAATTCAATTGCTTTATAACGTAAACGCATCAAAAATCTCTGTATGAAGAGGACAATCTGTAGAGGACACATTCTATCATGCAGTTCCTCAGATTATGTTTGAACCAGATGATGTGTAGAAGTTTGCGAACACTTAACCCCTTTGCAAAGGCAAAACAACTTGAGCTGCCACTGCACTGGCATGCAGGGAGTTGCTGGTGTCAAATATCCATAGGGATGACCTGCAGTAAATCATCAACACCCAGGAGCACGGGCCATCATCAGTAGAGCAGGACAATGCAATGTTCCAATGGAGAGAAGACAGAGTCTTTAATTCAAAGCACTTTCATATTTATTACCAAGAAAACAAAAAAACATTAAAGGCATATCAGTCATTTTTCACAGCTGGTATTTGAACATCTTAAATATATTACTTTGACAATATGATACAGTAAAACACACTGTAGTTGACAGTTAGCAGGTTTGCTGCTTGGAACACAGTTGCCAATTAACCCACTCCCACTCTTGGCCAGGTTGAATTTGATTCAACGTGGCCACAATGAGGATTAAACACATGAGCATGCACCCTCAATCTAGGGGAGCATGCTGAATCTCTTTGTACAGAAAACACCTTAAACGCAATACAAAAAAAAATGAGGAAAGAGGGAACAGTCGACTAATGTTAGGCACAGAAGAAGCAAAAAGCCACAGCAACACTGGAGAATGTCGTGGACGTGTTTCGTCTCGTAACGCAGCATAGAGGTGAAATGAAGCACTTCGCCGCCACTCTCTCGTAAAGCACTTTACCAGAGCAAGTCCTCGCTATTTACAAAGAGCGTGTTGGGTGAGGGGTTTTCCTGGGGAGGGTTCAAGCTTTACTGAGATGGAAAAGTGTGATCACATAATGACAGTCTCAGTCTGAAGGGAGTAAGAGAGAGCAGGTCGGTGCTTCAGGGCTGGGCTTGGGGTTCTGGTCATTGGGCTTGGGGGGCGATACACTGGGCCTGATGGGGCGGTGATTAAGGCGGGCGGGGTGCGGCTGGCCCATCTGGACGGAGGCCGCTGGTTGGCTGGCCGTGCGGGACGAGAGAAGCACCTCGAGTTTACTGCAGACGACTCGGCTGGATTTACCTGGACAGAAACATGTAAGCATTTATTGGCTACTTCGATAATGTTTGGGGGCAAGGAGAGGTTGGATTTAATCCAATGGTGAGGCAGAAAAGAACCTACCTGCTGCTCCTGTCTGCTGTGAGCTGTGTGACTTGTTCTGTGACCGGAGCTGAACTCATGTTGGATGTCCAGCATGTCCAGCAGCTCAATGAGTCCTTCATCCCTCACTCGGCCACAAGCTGGAAACTCCTGTCCCGCTAACCCACCCCTCTGAATCCTCTGAGCTCCAGAGGAAGCACTGGACACCCTGTAGTCCATTTTGGGCTCCACATGTTGGGGCGCAGGCTTCCTTCCTCCATCTCTTTCTGCCCCACTGTTCGTCCTGGGTCTAATCTTTGGGCTCCCCGCCACCTGTGATCTCCTGTGGGACGGCTGAGGACTGGGATGAGATCCTTTAGAAGCGCCGTAGCCTCCCCTCTGATCTTTATGGTTATGTCTTCCAGAATCTGACACTAACCCCCGTTCTTGGCTCGGCTCTAAATCTGCTGTCAGCACATCAGAATCCGCTTGGCATTTGTGGGCAGGCATACGCGCGGGCGCCCTGCCGGCGACTGCAGCGGCTCCCAGAGCTCTGCGCTGACAGACGGGGGTGGGGCACTTTGGCTCCAGTCCCTGTTGGGTCACCACCCCTGTTTCGGTGAGAGTTTTGCCCTCGTTTTCCTGCAGCATGGCTCCAAACTTCCTGAGAACAGAGGGGCTGCCGCACTTTCTGTCTCCCAGGACGCCCGGACCGAAGCACTTCCTATCCAGAGCGGGGGATTCGACAGCCGTTAGTGGGAGCTGGGAGCGCGATTGTGCAGCAGGAGCATCCCTTTGTCCCAGAGGAGGCTTGGCGCCTGTGTTTTCCTTGTTTGGCGAACTCTCTCTGCGAGGGGAGCCCTTCATGTGAGACACTTGGTTCTTTCTGTTTTCAGTCGCCTCAAAACTGTCCCGAAACTGCTCTTGACCAAACCTATAGGAACATAAACATTAAAAGAAAAACAAAATCATAAACACGCAAAATAAGATTGACGGGTCATTTTAAAATTGAAATGTTTGTGAATTTGATGAAACCTCGTACCTGTCATTTTCAAATCTTCTCCTGAACTCGTTCTTGTATGCAGGGGTGTCCTGACTCACCTTGATCGTGTCACTGAAGTGCTAAGACAGATGGGGAAAAATCTGTTTTAGTCCATATCAACCATGTCAACCACTGCGTACTGTTGGTTTAAATTAGAGTGTTATTCAGGATGACTGGGGGGGTTTCTCTTTCTGCACCTCACCAAACCTGAACAGTGACTGACCCTCATCGCTCGATATAACCTTACTGACCTACTGTACTTAAATGTTGCCAGGGCATATGGCATCTTATGTGGACCCGGAAACAGTTTAACATCTTGTGTCGTTTCTCAGCTGCTGTCAGGAGTTAGGAATGTTCAAGAGTTGGGTGAAAGTATGTGGAACTTACTCGTATCTGGTAACCTGTCTGTGTAAGCAGACTTAAAGGAACCAGCTTACTGTAATCAATATGTTCCTGACTCATATCATTTAGTCCTATCTGGTTTCTTCAGATGTGCAAATGCCAAGAGAATGAGGGATAAGCCAGGGAAATGATCAGAAATGCTTTTCCTTCACTCACCACGTGGCGAGCTCCATTGGTCTTCCGGCTTATTTGTTTCCCCTGTCCCAAATAATCCTGCAGCAAGTCCCCGATCTCTGAGACGCCGTTGCCGTGGCAGTAATCGTAGCCTTCCTGATGACTCACGGGGTAGCTGTACCCGTTGGGGTTGTAGTTGCAGCCGTTGCTATATTGATGCGGCACAGGCAGTGCTCCAGGGTGATTCTGGCTGTGATGGCCCGGCACAAAAAGACCATTGCTGTTGCGCGCCAGGCCACACTCCATTTCGCTGCCATTCTTCTGGTTGTCAGTGGCGATGTCGTTTGCTCCTCTGCGGGCCTGAACGTCATTGTACAACTGGAAAATGAAAACGGAACAAAACATTAGCAACCTCTTGATGATTTTCTGTTAATTGGGTATATACTTTAAAATCAGCTGTACTTTTTCACACCTATTGTACATTACTAGGTGCAAACATAATTTTCAACAACAACTACTGTATTTAAAGAGCAAAACCTAACCTTTATTTATGATCAGCGCATGTTATTCTACTTTGCACAAGCATCTGTTTGCCATTACAGACTTCGATACTTCCTTTAGTATCCACTTTCAGACCGTGTGTGTGTGTGTGTGTGTGTGTGTGTGTGTGTGTGTGTGTGTGTGTGTGTGTGTGTGTGTGTGTGTGTGTGTGTGCCTGTGCCTGTGTGTGTGTGTGCAGCGTTCAGCATGTCTGTCAGCACAACACAGTTTAATTAGCTTGTTAACATTTGTCTGTATCATTGCTGTAACAAGGCCACTAGGTTGAGTGAGTCTATGATCTGTTGGCAGCTTGTTATGGAGCACAAGCGCGCACTCACACACACACACACACAACATGCACATACACACATATTACACAAATTAACACACACTCTAAGCACTATAGGCACTACGGAATCACTTGGGTGACAAAACCATTAGCATGTCGTCACACCCCAGTGTCCGTGTGAAACAAAACAGTGTTATCTTTGAGAATCACTGTCAAACCAAACTCTTAAATTAATCTAAGTGATTTTATGCTTTGTATCTTTGTTGGTTAAGACCTGAATAATTTCATTTTACAGTTTAAGACAAAGAACATAATTTATAATAAACACAGGGTCTTACTGAATTTGACCTCTATCTATGTAGTACTGTAAAGTAGAGATCAGTTAAAGGAAGTTGGATTGATGGGGAGGGAATCTTAAAACACTAACTTCTCCTTCAGTGTCCCACACTCCACTAATCAATAGTAAGTGAACATTGCATAGCTCCAGCTACTGTTTAATGTGTCATCATTCCAACACAATGTGCGTTGTCAGACATGTTAGAGCAAGTGGCAGCTTGAGATCACGCTTTCATCCGTACCTCTTCGATTTTCTTCTGGATGTCCTGCAGCTGGTCTTCCCACTCCTGCATCTCCGAGTCGAAGTTGTCCGTCAGCTCTGGCCTCTCTTGTCCCCAGCCCCGGCCTCTGTGCTCCAGCCCACGCTCCAGATCAATGGCTGCCATGACGAGGGCGGCTAAATGTCCAGAGGCGTTATTTTAAATGGAAATTTCCCCTTTCCACTTTTCTGTCAGAGGTCACAGCGGGGGTTAGCAGTGAGGGGGCAGAAGGATCGATGACCTCGAAACACTGTAAAGACCAATACATGGAAGAGAGATAAAAAAAAAGGTTTGTTGATGGTTGGCATACTTTTCAAAGAGTACCACAGACATTTCAGTCCTTTTCTGTGTATTTCTGCAAACCCCTGAAACACAAATCTAGTTTTGAAATCTCAATTTGACCTCTTTTCTTCAGTCTAGTGACAATATCTTTCTTTATCTAACTGGATTTGAGTTTTTCACTTGTCTCCACTTCTTAAATAACTTATGTTGGACACTTGCTCTCTCAAAGGTCACATATTTACGGGCCTCTCCTTTCGCATTCTTGTCTAACATTCACAGGCATGTAAGCCTACCTCTACAGCACGTGTGGACAAGATTGTTGCATGACAGCACTTCCAACTGTTTAAACTCTTGGTCACTTTGACCTTCAGCCTGCCTCTGTACACCTCGCGACACGGGAAGAACAAAAATGTCGAGCATGGGGTGGCTACTTTTTTGGAACCTGACCCAGTGGCGCACACATCTCTTGGGAATGCATGATGGCATCGCGCTGGAGCTGCATGTCATTGTGCCTCTAAAATCTCACACCCAGTTGTCTTGGCTTTGTTTTTGAGTACAATCAGACTGAGGACTGATAGATTACAATACAATATGCAGATGATGTGCTGGTATATGTCTGTGATATTAAAATTTTACATGTAGAGACATCTTTCTTTTGAACAGCAGCTCAAATAGTAGAATTGTCCAAGGTGTGGCTTTGTTTCTTTGTAGGTGTCAATGGCCTCTATTTGGAAATTACAAGAATCTGAAATCTGTTAAAAATAAAGGGTCCAATATCTATATGTTAGATATCTACATAATATATATGTTTTTTTCAAAAGATGAATGTTCTTTCTTTCTTTATTCTACATTTAGGTTTTGTATAAATACGTTGCTCATTTACTTATCCTTCAAACCTAAAAAATGTGGCGTACTAAATAATCACTATATGGCACTATATGGCCCCCTACGTGGGGTAACTATTTGCCTAACCTCCTATCAAGTCAACTTAAGACTGCCAGGCTTTGTTGTTATTGCTGTTGCCATCTTTGAATATTACAAGTGTCCAAGTGGAAAGTGTCTGAATGTACCACTCACTTCCCTCCCACCTGTGAGAGTGGAGATATTAATAATCTAGTAACTACGCATAGTATTCTGGCTGCATTGCCTGTACATGTGGGACAGGGACAGAAACAGTGGACGAGTGACAGAAGCACAGAAACAAACAAAATATAAAACGTTACAATAAATGTTGCAAATTAATTAAAGAAAATGACCATAGACATACAGACTACAGTTGATTTTGGTAGCTTCAGGTTCCTTTTTTAATATTAACCTAATTTAAGGCATCCCAAACTATCAGAAATTCATTTTCCATCTGTCAATATCTTTTCAGTAATAAACAGCTATCCTTACCTTGCTCTACGCAGAGGTTTTCTCTGCCCTCCTGTATAAATCCTCAGCCTGCTCTACTTCCTGCGCTCTGTGAGCTCTGGCCTCTCCAACAGATCCACTCCTCTGGCCTGCAGATCGTTAAGTCCCCTCTCTCCGGTGCTCAACCCCCTCCAGCTTTTTCCTCAGCAGTGTTACGTAGAATTTAAAGGGCCCCCTTCCCCTCGTCACTCCTCAGTTGTTGAGGTTAAGTCAGGAGCCTTGGGCTTGAGGGTAAACAACTTCTGTTCCAGCCGGGGTACCCAGCCTTTATACTGCTCCCCACTGTTTACGTGGAGTCGAGATCAAATATCATAATGTCAAATTTATTCCAGCATTTGAAGTCCCGATGGGACAACTGTCGTCACCAGCATCCTGGCTATAATTACCGGGGCTCACGGAGAGAGGGAAAGTGTTTACATAGCTATTTCAGCTGCTGCCAGCTCTCAGCCAATGGGCTTCTCTGTTGCTACTCTGCTTTAGGATGCTTGGGCAGATTTTGCCTTGTGACCAGGCTCTGCTGTAAATCATTTTTTCAAACCATGCCAAATGGGTGCGTGTGACACACTGTGTTAAAATTTGTCACAGTCAATAATATCTTTATCGAACATAGTCATGAGAAAAGAGTCCAGTTGGACGCCGGGCATGTTTGTGTCATTTTTCGTTTTCAGTTTTGTTTTCATTTGGTGCAAACCTCAGCTTTTAATAAATAAATAAAAAGATTTAGTGATATATATTGTGTAATCATACTTATGTTATATAATCAACTCAGGCATTGCATATATTGAAAATGTGCAAAAGAGCTAAATGAGTGACATCTCATACAATGCTCTGGAGTAACCTGTACCCGTGACTGTGTTTTTGACTCATCCTGCTGCTGTGACGTCAGGAGGCAGTTGCTACTGTTCATCTGCCACGCCATCAATTACTATCAGGGGTCCGGTAGGACATTTTTGGGCCCCCCTAGACAAGATCTGACATTTGGCACCTGACATGATCATCAGAATTCCTTCCAGTTTGAACCCCCATGGATCATCGCTGTTATCTCTCCACCTGTTGTGTTTCCTAATACATGGCAAATCCTTCAGGAGCTAAAGAGGAGAGAGGGATAAAAACAAACTTTATCCTTACTTCACCTTCAGGCAGGAGGAGCAGGATGGCACCACGAGTGGGGTTCTGAAAAACAAAGAGGACGAGACTGCTGTCAGCGCGTGTTACACAAGAACATATATTTAGTGGTGGTTAAACCAGGACATAAAGCAGCATGGAAAGCTGATTCAGACCCCCCCCCTCCCCTCCACTTGTGTGACCTTAAAGCTCAATGTAAACCTTGTTGATTTCCAAGTCAGACAGCTTCATATTTGTTTACATTGCAGCCTTCTTGCCCATATCAGATTATTTCATTACATGAAAGCAATTTAAATGTCCACCAGCTTTCATTGCCTTCAACCGATCAGCAACAGAGGCTGGTTTGCATCTACTTTCCTGCCGGCTTTAAGAATTATCTTAGGCTAGAGATATACTTGCTTTTAACTATGTGTACGCATCGCGGTTCCCTTGAGTATCCTGCATTCATATGATGCTTTGGTTTTGCATGTTCTCAGAAATTCAAACTATGCGTCCACAACCTGCAATTCACATACGAACAGTAGGGGCAGTGTAGAGGTAGTATCTAAGAAGTAACCATAGGCTAACTTCCCTCAGTGTTGCCATGTTTTTTATTTACAGAATACAAATTCACACTTGATATGTGGTTTGAGTTCTCTGGTGTGCCCTCTAGTGGAAATACCACAGTAAGTTGCACAGTAAACACTTAGTACATAGCAAATTACGCATCTGGTTGCTAGCAAGTATATCTCGCTAAAGGGAAGATAGACACCACTCGTGTATGCTAAATAAGAAGCTAGCCTGCAGTGAGATAAAGAGTAGTAGGTGGAAAGAGCTAGCTCAGCTCTATCAAACGTAAACAAAATATATGCCTAGTAGAACCTCAAAACAAATGAACATGTTTAATCTCGTTTATCTTGTTTGGGTTTTGGGAAACTAAAAATATAAAAAACCAAGGCTAGCTGTTTCCCCCTGTTACCAGTTTATATGCTTAACTAACCTAATCTATGGCTGGTTTTAACTTATATAATCAAAACTATAATTAATTCAAACATTTTATATTTGTTTATTTCATTTTTTTATATATACTGAAACAAATCCACACTGTAACTCACCTTCTCCAGGGACTAAAGCAGACAGTGGTGTGTTATGGGTAATGCCGTCTCCAGTGTTGAACCTTGCCACAGTGTCTTGAATGTGAACGCAGCTGCGGAAAGTGCTGAGCTTTTTTTTCTGTGCTTTTGGTTACCTTGGCAACAAATGATGTGGGGAGGAGAGGAAATCAACAGCGCAAATAAAAAACAAACAAACAAGGAATGAGGGAGATGTACATCACAGAACGAAGAAAAGAGTAAAAAGAAAGACTAGTTTGAAGATGGTGGCGTAAGAGAGGGACGAGAATAACACGAGAATGAGGATGAGCAGAATGATGGGCTGGAACATCTGGGTGACAAACCATAAAGGGTGAGGAAAAAACAGGTTGGATTAGATGAGAAAAAGGAGGAAAGGGAGTCAGCCTTAAATTGTATGAGACATAAGCCATCGTGAAACTCATATTCATCTTAAGTCTTTCTCTCACCGACAGTGGCTCCTCTGTGTCTCTGTCCTCCAGCCTCGGCACTTCCAGTCTGTCTATAAAGGCCTGCAGCTCTTTTCTGAAGGCCTTCATCTGAGCGTTAATGCGATAAAGCAACTCGTGTTCCCTGATCCTGCCCCCATCTTCCTCTCCACCCTCCTCCCCTGCTCTCCCCAGCATCATGTCGCCATTAGAAACAAAAACCCTCGCCTCTGAGATGATGGTGGCCGTGTCTGCAATGAGCCGGTCGATGGTGCGAGCGAGCCTTTCTGCTTCCAAGCGGATGTCAGTCATCTGCTGCCTGTCTCGCAGGCTGCACCGGCCGCTAGGTAGAAAGCGGGCCAACGGAGAGGAAGCAGCGCCCTCGGGCCCGGTGGGCGTGTAGAGGCCCCGCGTGGGGGTCAGGCAACGGCTGCTGCCGTTAGTGTTTCTGACCTCGTCTGAGTCACTTTCCCCGCCCACTGGGCCCTCGCGTTTGCGGTGTGGTGGGAGGAGTCGGGAAGAGGAGGAGTCTTCGTCGCTCTCACGGCGACCGCTTGTCGCACCGCCGGCATCGCTGTCTGCGTCGCTGTCACGTGGGCTGGGCCGCAGGGAGAGATGGGAGGCCAGGTCATAGCGCTGCATGTTGGAGAGGAGCACACGGTTCTCGTACTGCAGCTGCATTACCTGAAGAAAGATAAACAGATGCACAGAAATAACGTTTTGTAATCAGCAGGGACGATTTCATAATGAGGCAGGCTAGCAACATGACTATGCTTGACAAGAGGTCTCTCAGTCGGTCGGCTTTTATACATTATTAACTCATAAACAAAGGGAAATCAATCAAGATGAAATCTGTGTCAATGTAATGAATGTAGAAGGAGAAAATGGATATGTTTTTTATAGGATCATTAACATTCTTGTCTACTAATACAATCACTATAATCATACCTTTCCACTGAGGTCATTAATCTGTAGCCTCGCTGCCTTCAGCTCCTCCTGCAGGGCTTCTGCCTTTGCTGCATCAATCCCCGACCCCCCCGAGAATCCTCCTCCGTGCCTGCCGCCTCCTTCATGGGTTCCCGCTTTGAACCGTAACTTGTTCAGCTCTGTGGTCACCCTCTTGTTCTGGTCCTCTGAATCAGCCAGGTTCCTCCTGAGCAGCTCTGCCTCGTCCTCCACCAGCTGCAGCTGCTGTCGAAGCTCCGTGAGATCATCCCCCAGGCCTCGCCCTGAGCCCATCGACCCGGACTCAGAGCTCCCGGCTCCTTCTGCCTCACCACGGAGGTCATCGAGCTCGGCCCTCAGGCCTCGGTTCTCAACCTGTGGGGAAGAGGGAGAGTGATTTAAAATACAACATCACCTTCATTCAAAACTCCCAAGTAGCATTGTCCACTCTTACCTCCAGCTCCACTATCTTCCTCCCAAGGATGTTGGCCTCCTCTTCTACCAGGCGGAGCCGTAGCTTCAGTTCTGACTCGCGGGTGGTGGGTGGCCCCCCAGCCTCTCCCTTGGGATGGGTGCTGTCCAGTTCTCCGTAGAAGGAGCGGTACTTCTGCAGCTCTTGCTCCAGTTGGTCCTTCTCTTTGTCAATCTTGGCAGTCTTCTTCCTCATGAGCACGGCCTCCTCTTTGATGAACGCTAGCTGGCACTTGAGGTCATCGTTGTCGTCCTGGAGCACAGAGAGCAAACATTGATATTTAAGTAGAAAAGGGCAAAACTTAATCCTAAAGTTCAGAGGGTTGCTCTCTGCAGTAAGACATAAAGACGTTAAGACTTAAGATTAAAGAGAAAAAGACGTTATCTATGTTTGAAGTTTCCTAACTTTTAAGTAACTGCTGGAGTCGTACAAACTCTGTGCTTTCATTTAAATATTCTTCCAAATGACTGGAGCATTTGCTTTGGCCTGTTGAAACCTGATGTGATAAACGTAATATCTGACTAAAGAACATTACATAAGGATGTGAGCCAAACCGGCAGGATCTATGCATTTTTTTGGGACTATATATGCATATTTATTGTACTGGATTAGCACAACAAAGCTTCACAAAGGTGGCTCGGAGATAAATAGGAAAGAATTTCCTCTGTTACTTTAGAATATGTGTAAGCAAGAGAAATAACAAAAGTGATTTCTTTATTAGTTATGACATCTCACCTCAGTAGGAGTCTGTGCTGCTTTCTTATCCGTCTTCAGGACGTCTTTGCTTCCTCTTCTCTTCTGAGACTAAAAAGACAAAAAGAAGACAAAGAACAAAAAAACTGGAAAATGAGTGTTTGAATCCTAAATTGTTTTTTTGGGGGATGTGTGATTGGTGACTGTCTACAGCTTTTTTAGACTAAAATAAGTCTATACCTGTATATATGTTTCATGCACAACTATTAGTACTTACAGCTCAGATTCAAATACACCATATATAACCAAAAAGATCACGGGTATCAAGAGACTTTTATTCCTCTGCTATTAAATCTTTATATATCTTAGGCCATGCCTTTGCTCAAAGGCCACGCTCAAATGTTATTTTCTATAAACAGTAGTTAACTGTATGTCTCTGGGTTTGCTATGACTTTACTGATAAGGTAGACAGCCGTAACAAACAGCCAGTGTCTCAGTGTCTCAAGGTCACTTATTCTCTTGTCGTGGGACGTAACTGAACTGTGCCATGTGAGGACATTTGGGTTTAGATTGGAGATTTTCCGATACCATTCTTCCCTTCCCAACACCTAGTCTGATACCTGGCCTTTGGGTATGAGCTGATTAAGTAAATAACAACGTTTACAACGTAGGTTAACAGCTTTATGATGTATGATTGCGGTCATGGTTGTATGGCCTGTTGCTAGTGTTAATCGCCGTTTTGCTTGTGGGACTTTCCAGTGCGAAATATTAAAGAATCGTTAATATTTCAGCTAGCTCTTGCTGATGCTACATTACCAGAAATCTGTTCTTCTTTGACGCT
Organism: Hippoglossus stenolepis; assembly: GCF_022539355.2. Taxonomy (NCBI): domain Eukaryota; kingdom Metazoa; phylum Chordata; class Actinopteri; order Pleuronectiformes; family Pleuronectidae; genus Hippoglossus; species Hippoglossus stenolepis. Next base: position 9,706,478 of record NC_061502.1, read on the forward strand.
CTGAAAACAGTACTTGTCAGTGGCAGTACAGTGCCACTGCAGTTTTGGAGCAGCAAAGTAGAAGTGATCCCTGGGAAAAGAAAATTGTATTTGGTTTTTCTGGGTGAAACTAATATCGACTTGATGGTATCAGATCTGTACGTATAGATATGCTACTAAAATCTACTCAACCAGTTTCCATTAAAATTGTATGGAGAGTTGGGGCATGTCCCTGGAAAGATGTTATTGAACTTTGGTGCGGATGCATAATTTTTTTTTCCTGAGATATCGTGTTTTTCAACATTTTTGTTGATTTCTCGAAACATAATACATAGATCTTGAGGGGAAAAAACAGGCATGTCTATTGATATTTATGAGTTTGTGCAATTTGGTGCAGAACCAAATACAAATTGGGGGTTAGGGTTTTAAATGTGGTTTGATGAGGAGCGATATGCGCTCTACTGAGTGCCCCTCTAGCTAATAGATGTGATGTAGATGGATGTGGGTCAGTGTTTATTTACCTCTTTGTTTTTTTCAAGTTCATTCTGCAGAGCTTGTTTGGTCACCTCAACCTCTATGAGTTTTTGCCTCAGTTTTTCATTCTCCTCTTCCGTCTTGGTGCGTTTCTCCTCCACCTTCTCCAGCTCGTGGTGCAGCCTCACGGACACATCCTTCGCCACCTGCATGCATCAGAATGTGATTTAACTGAAAACGGCAGCGGGATCATATACATTACCTGCCTGAAACAGCAGGTTTTGTGATATTCATACTTTATCTTCATTTTTAAACAATTACAGGAATAATGCACAAATAAAATGCAAAGGACTTGAACTATAATTATTCTATCTTCTCTTAGCTGATGACAAAAAGTCATGCAGATCCCTTTGCAAACTGCATTGACACAGACACATGGAGCCGAGCAGCCTCCCCTCCCCTCCCCACCTTCAGGTCCTGCTCCAGACTCCTGAGCAGCTCCTCATCAATCTCTCCCGTCTGGGCGTAGCGCAGCCTCTTCCTCTCGGCCTTCCTCAGGCGATACTGCAGGATCCGGCAGTTCTTATTGGCTCTCTCGAGCTCACGCCTCATCTCCTGCAGCTGACAAGTGTCCTCTTCGTAGAACGTGTCCCTCATCTCGTCCATCTCGGTCCTCATCTCCTCGATCTCACACTGGGGGGACCAAGGCAAAGATTACTGTTTGTGTCCGAATTGCATTATGTGACATATTGAGATTTAGAGCAGCTGCGGATAATCCCTACTGTCCTTTTAGTTTAAAACCTGACTTTTAACTCCACAGATGGGGTAATGGATGTTTTGAACATGAGTCAAATATAGTCAACTTCCTAAAAAACCCACCATAATCTGAATTTCAAGTATTTCTGGATGTCGGCTGCAGGATTTTACCTTGCTTGGAAGTATTTCACATACATTTCGTGCAAATGCCAACATGCCTATTTCACATACATGCTATTTGCTCTGTCTGGCCCCTTCTGAACACATCATCGATCCTATCAGATCAATATCAGTACAAATAGTTATCTGTATGCAGCCAGTGCGTTTTCAGTTGAGACCATAGCTTAAAACTCCTGGTGAAGACAGAAAGCATGAAGGAACAAATCAACCTGTGTATTTGTATTTCAGTGAGCAATGACACCTCAAATCCAAACTACAGCCCCAGTATAAATAGTATTATGGGTCTTCAAATACAAACATTTCCAGCCAATCGAATGTGCTGTGGCCTACTATGACCTTTCACATTGAATTTCTACTACATTTCGAATGAGTCCAAGCTGATGACAGAGCACTGGGCCACGTAAAAGCTCATCAAACCTTGAGATCGTCGTTTTCCTCCAGCAGCCTCTCCATCTCGTCCAGGAAGGCCTGGTCGTCCTGCTGTGTCACGGACCCCGCCTCTGTGGCCTCCGCAGCCGGCTCCGGCTCTCCCTGAGCGGCCTCCTCCATCCCAGCGTTGTCCGCCTTGGCTTGCATCCTCGCACGGCTTCTCTTGAGTTTCTTGTGCAGATGGAAGTGGATCAGCTCAGCCTGTAAGCATCCTCCTCTCCACAAACCCGAACCGAGGCCTGACACGCCGCCTCTCCCCCGGTGGGTGATGCCCCTGTCTGCCGGTCTCACTTTCCCCGGGGAGGCAGACGACAGCAAGCGCCGGCCGGAGTCCCCTTTAACGCGGGGTGTGTGTAAAGCGGGGCGACGGGCCGGTGATGGAGGATATGCCGGATCTTCTTCGACAGCATCCGCCCTGTTTGGTCTCACTCCACCAGCTTCAGCACCATCGGGCTGAACAGCTGCCGAGCCGCGGCTCTCGGGCTCCCTCTTCCTCCCGTCAGCGGCCCTCGGGCTCTCCTTCACCCCGATGTCGCTGCTCCTTCCCGCGGTGAGAGGGGACCTGCACCTGCCTGGGTGTCTGGAGGCTCGCTTGGTGGCCCCTTCCTGGGCTGTAGCCGGTGAGGGAGCCCGATGCTGCTGCTGCTGCCTCCTCCTCCTCCTTCCTGCGTTATTGTCTGATGATGCTGATGATGGGGGATCTGCAGCGCCGCCTGCGGCAGACATCATCCTCTGCAGCTTCGAAATGAACCACACACATGCAGTTTCAAACAAGAGGAACAAAATCAATAATCTGTGCAGAGGACGCAGATTATTTCATTTGCACAACTTGGATTAATTCAAACTATTTTCTACCATTTCAATAGATTGTCTTTTTTGGAAGAAGATGCTTCAAGCATTGCAACCACTAGATGCCGCTGTTCCCCAAGACTTTCTCTCATCCTGACCCATGGCCTAACTTTAGGTTTGTTTTCCACAGAACCATTAATGATGGACTGACTCCCATTGGAACAATCAGATTGAATTACAATAACAAGTTATTATCATTCTAGCTATATAAAAAGAATGGCTGTTCACAGAGAGCTCCTCATAATGAGTTCTTACCGCAGCACTGTGCAGAGGAGGCTGACGCAGGGAGGGGGCACCACCAGGCACTGCAGGGGCAAGGGCCATATGACGTAGGGACATACGTCAAGCCAGGAAGTAACCTCCATAATAAAATACAGTGCTGCTAAAAACTGGTTTTAAAAGTTCGACAAAAACAGAATCAGTTCACACCTTATACCACTTTCCTGAACATTTCCACATTTATTCAAATGGACATTATTTATAGATATTTTAGGACTGACTATATCACATCCTCTGCAAATTAATCAATTCATTTTATATTCATAATCATTCACACACACTCCTTATAATTAAAGTTGTTACTTAATGTGCACATTGCACCCTTGAATGTACGTAGTTTTAGTTTTGTATTGTATTGTTTTTGACTTTTTTTATACTAAGCTCTTTCTACCTTGCTTTAATTTAAATTAACTATTGCACTGCTAAGCTGACCGGTTTCTTCTTGTCAAACACCTTTCATGGTACTGTTGACTCTGTGTTAACTTGCATATGACAAATAAAACTTGAAACTTCATTATAGATTTGATCTACAGTATATAGCACAAATACTGTATAATACACAATACAAAATGCTTCACGTAAAAGCAGCTTAAAACATTTATGATATAACAAGAAGAATACAATTAATTGAATGCAAACTTGTTAAGACAAGTTTAAACTAAATAAAACCAACCATCAGTTGAAACAATTCAGAAAAAGCTTTTTATTATGTATAATAAACAGCTTATCATGACTTTGATGTAAATTTTATTTTCATAGCTATTTGCTTTTATCGGCTCTCTCTGTTTTTTATTCTATTTTAACCGTCTTTGAGTACTGTTGAATTCACTATACAAATACAATGTATTATCATTAGTATTTACAGTTTGCTTTTGCAGACATCACATAACGTGGCCTGTCTCTGCCTCCCAGATGTAACGGTAGCTACAGTGAGCACCAGCAGAGGGTGGTCACTCCACACATGAACCACCCCAGCTCACGCTCTGCAGGCAATCTGTCCCACACAGACGGGGAGCCAGTAAAACGCTGACTGTTTCCACTCTGTTAGGCTAGAATGAGCTCCTTAGTCATATAATTGCTAATGAGATGAGTGAGTGACGGGTCAGGTTTGCGAGGATTTAACCCCTGCACACTGACCCTTCACCTTCCAACAGACTGGCCCGCTCAGAGGACTGGACAGGTCTGTCAGATAAAAGACCTAAATATAAGTTTGTGCCACTTTATTAAAGACAGGGACAGAATGGCAAGTGTAGGAACCAAGAATTTATTTTACGCTAAGATATTGTTTCCTTAAATTGTTGCAAAGGATTATGATTTATTTAAATTCTATATCAAAGAGTTTAGGGTTGATCATGGACGGGTTTACAAATATGTTCCTAAACTCCATGGTGAGTTTGTGCACATATATGCACATGTTCCTTCAGGATGCAGGTTATAGTGACCTCTGCCAAACGCCTTTGATAGAAAAGCCTTGGTCCCCTGCAATCCTCTTAGTTCCAGCTGGCTTAGATCCCTCTGTGTCCCAGAGGAGGACAAATACACCTCATCTCACTCATCTCATCCAGTCAATCATTCACAACTCCCCCCTCCATCTCCACCGCGCTGCCATGGGCCGAAAGAGACGTGCACCAGGATGAGACAGGGCAGCGTAAAAAGTTGTGCTGGATGGAGGGAGGAAGATGTGGGAAAAAAGTGGGTGAGGGAAGGAACCGAGGAGGAAACGGGGAGAACTTGAAAAAAGATGCAGAAATAAATATTAAATGTATACAGCACACTAAATGCATTTGCTGGGAAAGAAAAGGATTAAGAATAACAGACTGAGTATGATAGTGGATGAATAATTGAGCACATGCCATTAGTGAATCCGCAAAGAGCAATGGGTGTTTGTGAGTTTTTCCCAGCAAAGGAAGAAATAGATGGAAAAGTTTTGTGTGCACGAGAGTACAATCCTGGCTTTTAAATTAGTTGGCAAACATCAGTGTCTTGTACAAAAGTACGAAGTGAACTAATATTTGGACGTTGTAGGATGTTTTTCATCAATGGAAAAGACTTGTAGTGTAGTAATGTAAATGGACACTCTATCAAAGCCAAATGTTAACTAATCCATACAGTTTGAGAGCAGCAGCAACCTGGTGGCAGATTAGCGGAGGCTTCTCTTCCAGTGACCTGCTGTCCTGGGTAACTCATGGGACTGACGTGGAAATAAGCTCTTTTGGAGCTAAAGCCAATTTACCACCAAAGATTAGGGCAGATCTGTCTGGACAGGCCAAAGACGCAGCCCTGCCCCTGCCTCTCTCACACACACACAGACAGACATGCCTATATTAGCTCTTTACGTCTTTCAGACCCCAGGACGGAAGAAAGCAAGATGGAGGAATGGGAGTGAGAACACAAAGACACATAATCATAGTTTATGGGGTGCTGGTCTTTATTTCACTTACATGTGCAGCCAGAAGCTGATTCACTTTTTATTTTAAATTAACATTTTTTAATTTAAAAAAAGAGGATCAGGATGAGTTTCCCCTCAGTCCTACATGGCAGTGAGACAACGCTCTTATTCCCGCACCTCGGCTACATCGCACAGCAAAAAGAAATAAATCATGAGGACCCACAGAAAAAATACATGTATTATAACAAATACACCCACAAATTTGCATTAATTCTATAAGAAACTACCACCCCCTCCCCTTTAAATAAGGTTTTTTAAATTCACAATGAACACAAAGAAAATAGCATGTCATTATGTCAATGCAGCAGAGTTTTATCAGGTCGAAACAGCACAGGAATGTGAAGTCTGAGACATGTTGGACTTGTGGCAGATGTGAGAATTTTGAAATGTATTTCTTTTTCAATTCGCTACCTTTGTTCAACTCTAAATATCCGTAAACAAACATTTCCCCCAAAGCAGAGAGAGAATCTTTGGTATAAACCTCTTTTGTTCTTTTTGTAGTTAAAACCATTAAAACTCTTAGTACACTAGAAAATAAATCAGCGATATTAAAGACTATTTAAGCTTTCAGTTAAAACAACACTGGAATCCGGAGTACAAAAGTTGGAGGTGAATTTTGGTTGATAGAAGATAGTGGATGCTGAGCAGGTTATAGGTCCTTTGGTCCTATCACGGTCCCAAACACAGTTGGACAGACGAACATGGAGCCTACGTGATCAGCATTTTTGCTTTTTCTTGATTAAAAAAAAAAAAAAATCATTATGGAGAAAACCAACACCCCTCTCTTCCTCTCAAAACCACAACCCATTACAGACACACCCACAAACACACAGTTGGTCACAAATCACATCCGGCTACTTTATTTCCTGGGATGATGGTCTGGTTTGAACTCTCGTTTCCTCCTCCTTCCCATCCGCCCTCCTTCTCTGGCCTTTCTTTCTCTTCATCACCAAGCACGCCCCTCTTCCTTCTTTCACTCCCTTTTCGCTCTTCCTTTTTTCTGCCTTTTCCCGTTATCCTCCACCTCCTCCACTTTACTGTGACCGTTAGTTACCGTCGAGGTGCCGTTTGCTACGGGCTTGCCTCCCTTCTGCGAGAAGGAGGGTTTTCCCCGGTACGCGTGGTAGTAGAAGTTAGCGAAGAGGATGATGAAGGTGACAGCGTAGCCGATCAGAGCCCACTGCATCCAGCAGGGGAACGGGCAGCCGGTGTAGAGGGAGTGGCCGGCGTGGCCGATGGTCACGTGGAACTGGATCTGTTGAAGACACAAAACTAAGTCAAATAATGGAATAATTTCCTAACACAACAACAAAAAGTTCATTTCACACACAAAACTGTTTTTTCTTTTATAGATATTCCTAATACTATATTTACATTACACCCAAACTACGAATTGTCATATGTCTCAACTGCTTCTCCATAAAACATTGGTGTCAAACAAAACAACAGCTATAATACCGTGATGTGTCTTTTTGTAGTGCATGCAATTTTGTCTTGGACCAAACGGCAATATTATGACTGAACGAGTATTGTTATGGGAGTTTTCTGGAAGCTGGTGAAAGGAGAACTCAGGCAGCAGCTGATGTCTTATGCAGAAGATTTGAATGTAGACCTGATGCATCAAGGAGACCAGAAGGTGGAACAATGTACAAACGCTAACAGAGTAACATGAGCAATTGTCCCCCCCAAGTCTGAAGATGTCTCCCACAGCATCCCAGTATATCTCCCTCTAATTGCGTCAGCACATCCATGAATGGCTAGAATTGCTGTCACTCTCTAGCATCTCATTGGATAGTTAAGCCCAAAGTATGCATTCGTACATGATGGTGTAATACGCAAAAGAGTTGAAGTTGGTACCCCTCTGTCTGTCGCATCTGAGTTAGATATGAAAGTCCCTAAGCGTAGACACTACAATGTACTGTTGGTTGGCCCTTTATCCATAACCTGACCTTGGGTACTGCAAAGAGAGAAGGGAGTGTGTTTGGTATTAGACAGACAATATTCTCATGTACAGATATAATATACACTATATACCTAATATATAGTGGCATATACAGTAATGTGTGAGGATGGTCAAAAATTCCTCAACAAGTACAACAGTAGAATCAGGGCTAAATCAATGGTGTTATTTCACCATTTTCTAAAAGGGTGTCTTGTGATTAAAAGGCCGAAACACCTGATGACGCTAAGGTACACAACTGAAGATATGTCCCCAACATCCGCTGGTGGTCACTAACATCGGCTAACATCAACTGGTGGTAGGCATTAATTAGGGCGGAAGAACGTACAAGCGATAGTCTCCATCTTGTCCTATGTTCTGAAATGGGACAGTGTTTAGTTTAAAAAGGCATAGAGGTAATGATATCTGATCTACTGAGCAGGCCACATGGCTTTCATAGTGCTGCTATACCAGCCAATAGTCAGTCAGATTTACCTACAGTCTCAGCGTACCCTCAAGTCCGGCCTGTATCATTGAATACAAGGCCAAAACACTTGAGGACGCTAATGCCCACAACTGACGTTATGTCCCTAACACCTGCTAACATCTACTGGTAGTTGGTATCTCAAATTGTGCAGAAGACCTTCAAACGTACAAGGGACATTCAGCATCTTTTCCTATATCCTAACATCTGTACAAAAATATATTTCTGCAATTCCGTACCCACAGAACACAGTGAAATATATCCATACAGTAATACCCACCATCTGAATAATGGTGAGGTACTTCTTCCACCAGAGGTACTTCTGCATCTGAGGTCCCAGCGCTGCCAGGCCATAGTAACCGTACATGATGACATGGATTCCAGAGTTGATGGTCGCCCCAAAAAATGCTGTGGAAATAGTTCAATTTGTATCAGATGTGACGGTGGTTGTGTTATTCATAGTAAATGGTTTTCATGCAGCTAATGGCCAATAAATCCAAGAACAAAGATCAATCAGGTTAATCTATCAGCTCAGGTTCCTTTCACCCACCTTGTCCACCGGGCACCCACTTGATGCCAATCCACCACAGGATGAACATGGTGCAGTGATGGTAGACGTGGAGGAAGCTGACCTGGTTGAACTTCTTCCTCAGGATGAAAAAGGCTGTATCCAAGAATTCCACTCCTTTGGAGAGGTAGTACCACCACAGAGCAGATGCTATCTATAGACAGAAAACAGGGGACAGTGAATAATTGCACTGTGGTGGATCCCGGACACTAACACCTTTGATAGATGACAGCTTAAGTATGTAAATACAATTTGCAGACATGCAAATGTCTGCAAATTGTGGCAAAAAAAGCGATCATGTGACGTCCTTCAATCAATGACGTCGTGACATTTGCGAGTTTTTTTTTCTTGTGTGTCCAATGCGAGAAATTGAATGTCCACCAGGTTAGCTTTATCGGACCTTTTTGCCTTTATTGACATGACAGTGTAAGGGTCAAATGGGGGAGGGAGTGGGGAAGACATGCAGCAAAGGGCCGGGTAGGAACCAAACCTGCTGTTGGTGCAGGAGGACTCAAGCCTCCGTACATGGGGGCGTAGCGTTACTTTCTGAAAATGTGCACAACCAATGTGTACATGTCGTCAAAAGCAAGTTTGTCTCCGGCCTAAAGCAACAACCAGTGAGGGGAAATCCCTTGTCTGAAGTTCCTATATCTGTGAACTAACAGTCACATTAACAGTTGGATGACGAATCATTAATCTCAGAGAGGAAATTCAGTTAAATTACAGTTCAATTCTAAAATGATGTGAAAAAGAACTGGAAAGCAAACAGGCCACAAGTCTGTGTTTTCTGCAATTTAACCCTGTCTGACACACACACATGTACTCAGCTGCTCTATAAGCCATGGCAACTAGGCATCTCTGATCTCTTAGTAATGCCATCATTAAAAGGCAAGCCCTGAGATGGGGGTGGAGCTTTAGGGTGGCAAGACCGATCTACTCCTCCCCCCTGAGTGCAGGGCCACACCCTCTTTGTCCTGAAATCACTAGAGATGTCAACTTTTACCTCTAACTCCTCCCTCTGGTTTTTTTCCTCCTTTTACCCCTGGCAAAAGTAAACGCGCTGAAAAAGACTACAGAAAGAGCCATATAAACGTCAACAGAGGTGTAGGCAGAAATCATCATTAGATATGCAGACACATTTGTTCGGTGGTTTGTGTGTATATACTTGTCTTTCTGTAGTTGTGAGGGCCAATTTTTACTTTGAGAGGACATTTTGACTGGTCCTCACAAATTCTGGGGGTGTTTGAGGTTTGGTTTGGTTTTAGGGTTTGGGTTAGGTTAAGGCATTTAGTCGTGATGGTTAGGGTAAGGCGTTTCAGGAATGCATTATGTCAATAAATGCCCTCACAGTAGAGTGACAAATGTGTGCATATGCGTGTGTGTGTGTTTGCCAGTCTTTGTGTGTATGTGCATGTGTGTGTGTGTGTGTGTGTGTGTGTGTGAGCGAGCTTACCCTGACTTCATTGAAATCATTTGAGTAGTTGACCGGCTGACAGAGGTAGCTGTATCCTGCTGCTCTGGTGGCTATTAGGAGCTGAGGAGAAAACACAAAAAGACAGAACAAGGTTGAGAGGAATCATGTTGATTCTTACAACAACTACTGCAGTGAGCACAAATAATCCCTTTTAACTTGCTCTTTCTCATGCAAGTAAGGTGAAGACATTCAAAGATGCTTGCAACACAGTTTCATGAAAAAAAAAATCTATATTTTGTTTTCGTAGTTTTCTATACGAATCTTTTTAGGGTCAGAGACATCCTCTGTTCTGCAACTGCTGCAGTGAATGAAAAGAAAAAAATAATCTACATTTCTCTGTTGTGAAAGACAGAAAAAGACACACACACTAAACTCACTTTACAATCATTGAAACATTAAGTTAGAGTGAGACACACTCTGTTTCTTTCTTTCTGTTTAGTCGTATGTTTGTGACAGCAGACTGTACTGCCAGTGACATACGGTGTCTTCACTGATGTAAAACATGCAACGTGCTAAAAGTGTGTGATTAATGTCATGAAAGAAAAAGAAAAAGCCACAAGGGGAAAAAACAGCGGCTGCTTCTGGGTTGGAAAGAGTAAACTTAACCTCTTCTGACTTTCGGAGCACATATTGTTACTTCACTAAACTGTGTCCGAAAGGCTTGAGTTATTTGACGTATACTTGCATTTATGAGGATTGCAGTATTTAGAGTCAGATGCAGAACTCACTGTTTGACCAGCAGAGTTTGTCCTGCAGAAAATGCCCAGTCCTGTGTGTTGCATTCATGGGGCATTGTATGTAAACATCCAATGCATGGGGGCACTGACCTCTTTGGCGATGTAGAAATTGAGCACGACCATACTGAAGTTGTAGACTATGAGAGTCCTCCGCAGCGTGAAGGGCTGGCGGTCCTGCATGTATCTAGGCCCCGCCCACAGGAAGAGCAGGTACAGGCAGCTGATGGCCAGTGTGGGTAAGGGAGATGACATCATCGGCCATTTCTCCACCCGCTTGTCTGGAGGAAATATTATGGGGTTCATGTCAGTGGTGGGAAAACATCGGTAATAAAGGGAGAGGATGGCAAATGGAAATGTCACAGATGTGCATGCTTATTTTCTATAGTTAAGTAGTCTAACTGTAAAGATACAGGATCCAGTGCAAAGGACATTGTATCATGAGTAACAACAGCTTTAAGTAATGGCTCAGTTTGACCATGGAATCTAAACAATGTATTTAAAACGTGAAATTAAGCTAAATGCTACGATTATTGCACAAACTGTCAGTCGCTGCTTCCTGGTTCAACTTTTACTTTTCAGACTTAGCGAGGCAGTCGAGCTCTCACGTCATTTTAAAATGCAATAAACGATAATAATACACTTATACGGTAAGATTGTGAAACTGGACATTTTATCGGTTATCAATCAGTTTTAGACAATCATCGAAATCCAACTAGTGGGATGATGCCGCGAATGTTGACAGATCATAGTTTGAAACCAGCCTAAATGTAATGAGTCACAATGCTGGACACAAGTGAGTGTAAAGATCTTACCTGCTATAGTAAGGCTCCATTTGTAAAATTCTACAGTGTCATTCACAAAATGTGTTACAACCTCCATGGCTCTGCCTTTGGTCTTGATTATGCTGCAGCAGGAAGAAAAGGACATAGAGAGAAAGAGAGTCAGGACCACCAAATTAAATTACAGGCCATACGTGGGCCAGTGTAACCGATAGCATGAGGAGCTACTGTTTACACATGTTGTCCGCTCAGTATTCATTACACATTGCTCCTGTAAACGACTGAAACACATCTCGACAGTGATAAGCCTGTGGGCCCACGATGGGCTGAACCCCAACACAACACTTTTCTGCACTTTTGTAAACTGACTTCTCAGGGTGTTGAGTTCCCAGATATATATAAAGTTTGGGATTTACAATATGCTGTGTGATGTTATGCTACAACATGGACAAAGGTTTGCTGTTATACTCTTTCCAGCATTTGCTGTAAATGACCCATACGAGCACATTAGGCCTCCTGATCTGAAGCTGTACTCTAACATTAACCTCCCCAGGATGAAAATTCACTTTCTATCGATTCAGATGATTGCTGCTCAGTCACAACAGTTTGAGATAATTGTGGGAAATGGGATGGAGGGCATCGAGCAAATTCCTTTTCTCTGTCATAGATAGAACATTAAAATAAAGATTGGATGGATGGATACATGGATAGGTGGATAGGTGGATAGATGGATAGATGGATAAATGGATAAATGGGTGGATAGATAGATAGATAGATAGATAGAGTTAAGCGTAGACATTTTTATACCAACCATTATTTCTATTACCACTATTTCTGCCTTTACATTACTGTATTTTACTTATCAGACTGACTTATAGGACTTTTATTTTGTAATGGACTATTTATACTTTTACTTTAGAGATCTGAATTTTTCTTCCATCATTGTCAAGAGATGGATAGATGGATAGATAGATAGATAGACAGACAGACAGACAGACAGACAGACAGACAGACAGACAGACAGACAGACAGACAGACGAATAGATAGATAGATAGATAGATAGATAGATGAGCATCATTACATAACAGAGGCGTCTTATCCACCTGACAGTAGGTGTCTCCATATTAATCTATAATTAATCCCGTGCGTCAGATCAGCTGTCCTTTAAATATTTAGTAAAACCTAAGCAGACATTAACTACGGCCCATCAGCGAGTGATCCCGGCACAGGAAAGTGCTGAGTAGCCCCGGTGGCTGCACATGACATGGGTGTGGACATTTATATTTTTAGCAGGACTCCATGTAGTAATAACAGACTGTGCTGGCAGAGGGGGGGAATCAGATAGAGAGGGTAAACCGGGTTTGTGTTGCGCGCACACACACACAAAGAAAGGGGCGCATGTGTCAGCAGGTTTCGCTCGGACCGCTCAAGAGGCTTAAATTCAATTGATCAACGAGCTTAGATGTAGGCCTAAGTACAAATGCCCAACGAGCCACGAGCCTGTTTGATGGTTACGTGCCTACATGCGCCATGTGGCTGAGAGAAACCTCCTCCATGGAGAAAATGAGGGAATTGAACCTGCAAATTGTCACATCAACACTCATTGTAATTTTGCATTGGGTAATTTCAAAATAAAATACCTTACATATTGCACAATTTATTCATAGCAAATCTACATTTTAAAGGGCAAATAAAACCATTTAACGCACGTTTTATCTTTATTTTAGGTTAATTCTATCGTGCGCTTTTACGCACTGTGCAGATTTAACAGGTGGGCGCTGAGAGCGGATGAGGGAAATAAGATTAGCCTCCTAACTACAGTGAAAAGTGTTTCCATCGACGCTTCAAGATATATTCAACACACACACACACACACACACAAACACACACACACAAACACACGAACACACAAACACAAAATGATGGGAAAACACGCAGCTACTCACGTCCTGGATATTTAAGAGCGTGTAATGACATCCGGTGCAATTTGATGCCCAGCTCCTCTCAGTCACTGCTCAGATCCTCTTCTTTATCCTCTTCTTCCTCAGTTGTATTTACCGCCAGTCACTTTCTGCACCGCTCCGGTTATTGTTCGACATTAAAGAGCAATTTGGCAAAAAACTCTGGACAAAGGCAAACGGAAAATCTATGACTACGTTAGGCCAATTATGCATCCGGTCCGTGCGCGCTCAGCCGCATCATCTTCTCCCTCCCAGCCTCCGGGACACTGAGAAGCCGGGCGGCACTGCGCATGCGCGATTCCGCTCGCGTGTCTCGCGTGCGTGTGTTTTGCGCGTGCGCAGGGTGCTTGGCAGAAGGGCTCTCGTTCGTTCGTCCTCTGCAGACTTCAGTCGAACTATAAACCAACTAACTAACCTCTCAACTAATAGATCAAAATATATAGATGGGTCATAGATGCAAAGCTGAGCGCATGTTTCTCCATCCTGAATAAAAGTGTCTACATCCATACGTTTGTTTCCCTGCAGGTTGCTGGTCCCTGCCTGTGCTGTCCCGCTAGATGGCGCTGTCAAGCTATCGTTGGCCCTAGAAGTCAACTACCATCTGTAAATATCAGTTCTCCTCTTGCACAGCCTCAGCAGAGATGAAGTTTCTCTGGAGGAACCCTGATTTATTCTGTCACAGTAAGTAAACAATAAACATTCATCCCTCCGATGCAGGTTATTCAGTTCATATTGCAATTTGTGGTGGCCCTAGGGGCTCATGAACTAGCCAGTGTCTTCTCAGCGTGGCATAGACTGTGCCAATTTTCTGAGGCCCTGGTTCATTTAGAAAAGGCTCCATCACTCCTTTCCCAGAGTCATTAGTGGATGTGCTCTGTTACTTTGCTTTTCCATGAGCTACCATGATAGATCCAGCTGGATGTAACATGTGCGTGTGTCTGTGTGTGAGTGTGTGTCTGTGTGTCAGTGATCCCTATGTGCTGGTGAGTCAGAGTTTAGAAGATCTCATGTCTCGTCGCCCCAAAAATCGGAGACATAAATCTATCCTGCTGAGGTCAGAATCTCATTCTCATTCGGTGAGTGTGCATGAACCAAATCCCTAATCTTTAATAAATCGGTATATTTCCCCGAAAATACAGGGTCTGGATCTGGATACAATAACAATGATATGGACACTTCTATGATGTAACAACATAACATCATTTGTTCTGATGCAGTTTTCTGTCCATCGCTTTCCTCTTGGCTGAAGTGTGGTCATTTCTGTTTTGCATTCCAAAGAAAAGATGTAATTACACTGTAATAAGCATCCTACCCATCCCCGCCTGAGGATGAGCAAGGATGGGACTGATTTTGGAGAAGAAAGTAATTTGGCATAAGTGCAGTGTTTGTACCTTTTGAATACAAAACTGTTACAACTGTAGAGGAAGCAACATGCGCCATCTACAGGCCAACTTTTGCCTCTACATTCTCTGCAGGTTGCACATGTGTAAATATTGTCATAGCTGTTTCTTCCTCTGTGGATGTGTGTATAAGCGTGTCTTTATGTGCTGCTGGAGTCACTTTTCCATCCTTTAGGTGGTGTAGATTTGGCACGTGTAGCTCCCCCATGTGGGGAGTTTTGCAGCTTTCTGAACGTGAATGTTAAACATAGAGAAATTTGTGGGATCCACCTGCCTGTCTGCACGCTGTTGGTCTCATCTCCCTCGTGCACACACATAAAGACACATTCATATCCGTGCACCGGTTTGGTTTGGCATATGAAGCGGGAGGTACGTTTGTGGTCCTATAATCAGAAATGTCCTGACTGCTGGTCTGTAGTTCCACTGACCACATGAGTGTAACCTGCAGGGTTGGGCTGGCTGCACATTACAGGCTGAGTAAATACACTTAATGTTAGAACAGCTCTGATCGTGCATTAACAACTCCCAGCTTCATGACAGCGAGGCAGCGTTTCTGGGAAAAATGGTGCAGCTCCTGTGATATTCCATCTGTAAATGTAGTCCCATTGAGTTGTGGATGTTCAGCTTTGTGGCATCTATTCACGGTTTTCTCCATAATGAGACAATAATGTGTAAAATTAACATGCTTTTAAAATTGCAATGTAATGGAAACAGTAGACATGGAATCATTAGTGGTTATTACAATCATTATATGTATTAAAAGTCATTATATTTTCAAGTATTAGAATAAAATGGAATGGTACAATACCCTATACCTATTGGGAGTTTTATATGTAATGTCTTATCTAAGACCCAGAAGTTTTTGATGAAAAATAACTGTATAATAACATAAATTCTGAAGAAATCTTGCTTGGATATGTATACAAATTAAAAGGGCAATAGACGACATCAGGGACATGTTTTTCAAGAGTGAAAATAAAGGCAAAAAGATGGAAATAGAGAGTATTTCTTTATATTTGGAATAGTTTTACCACATATCCGTACAAGGGGGGGAGCATCAAACAACGCCACATATAAATTTTCTTCTTTGAAGAAAAGGACACCGCAGTGTTTTTCATATTATGTTTCAAATGAAATTCGCAAAAAGCTGAAAAATAAGCGCTGTATCCATTTTCAATATTGTCATTATGGAAGCATGTGTTATGTAACCGCAGAGTTTCGATTCTCATGTTGGAAAGTACTGGCAACATCCAGAGACCTTATAAAACAGTGGTTACAACAAAACCATTGAGTCTTTCTTCAATGGCCAGTTTGACTTAATGTGTGTGTGTGTGTGTGTGTGTGTGTGTGTGTGTGTGTGTGTGTGTGTGTGTGTGTGTGTGTGTGTGTGTTTAGTCATTTTTGTACCTCTTTGGGACCTATTCCAGTGTAAACACAGACCTTTTCAGGACCAGTGGACCTTATGGGGACCAAAGCTCAGTCCTGATAGTGCAAATCTTCATTTCTGAGGTCCTGGTTAAGGCTATAGAGGAAAGATGTAAATTGTCGTTAGGTTAAGGTTAGGGAAAGTGGTTTGGTGAGGCTCTGCACAATGAATGGAAGTCAATGCAAAGTCCTAATAAGAACCGCTGTGCAAATCTGTGTGTGTATGTGTTCAAGTGGTTATGTAGTAGAATTTAAGTGTCATGTGTTGTTGACTGAGTTTCCTGTTTTTACTCTTCCTCTTCTCTTTCTCTGGCTTCTTTCATTTTATCCTTGTCATGTCTCTTCTTTCTTTTCTTTAGAATCCACCCTCTGCCCTTTTCTGTCTGTTACGCCCCCTCACTTCTATCACTCTTCATGCTCTTTACGTTTCCTCTTACATCTGGCAGTGCCATTTTCAGAAAAGGGTACACATTTCAGTTTCCAGTCCACCATCTCTTTTCTCACCCCCGAAGCATCCACCAGAGATAAATTAACTTGTGATTTATGCTGGAACACACTGTGTGCATACCGCCAAAGTCTGTGCGAGGGAAATTTACTTCTGTAGGGCACATTCACAGCCAACCACCTGGGACAAACCATTTTCCACATACCGCTGGAGCCGCTCATGGTTTTAAAAAAGTCTTTTGGGAAATACCGCTTTTCCAAAACACTCTGCTGCTGCAGCACTAAGGGGATAGTTTCGTTCACACGAGACTCCTGTAACCGGGAGAGGTCGGAGGTCAAAGTCTTGCAGCATGAAGTGCATGTGTGCACATATTCACACATTCAGAAAAACTCCCACAACACATCGACGGATCAATGTATCAACAGATGCAAAAATCTCCGTGAAGATGTTTTCTGGAGTCCAGCCTCTGTCTCTGCACGTGCGGCCAGGAAATTACAGGCTTAAGGAGATTTGGTTTTGAGACTTTTCTCAATGGTTTTTCTGTGTGTGTGTGTGTATTTGTACTGTAGGTGTGCTATGAATGTCAAATCAGCACAATGCACTTACATCCTTAAGTGGAACTCAACGACTACAGCATATGTGTTTCAGGTTATATATATCATTGTCATATATGTGGAAAAGTGCACCAACTTTTTCATGTTAATGACTGTACTAACGCTGTGCTAATTTGTGCCCCCTGCCCCTTAACTAAGTTTTCTCCCATTGTATCTTATTGCCGTTTTTTCTATAATCTTGATTGGGTCCGTTCCATTCGAGTCTCGTGGTTTTAATTTGAAATTCATATACATCAGGCTGAGATTTAACTGGCCCCATTCGGTAGTTGATCTCTCTCAGTCTGTACCGGGGCATAAGGTCACAAGCCTGTGCCATTTTTCAGAACTGGTCTTTTA
The DNA here is from genome assembly GCF_022539355.2 of Hippoglossus stenolepis. Classification (NCBI taxonomy): domain Eukaryota; kingdom Metazoa; phylum Chordata; class Actinopteri; order Pleuronectiformes; family Pleuronectidae; genus Hippoglossus; species Hippoglossus stenolepis. The sequence continues at coordinate 9,724,036 of NC_061502.1, forward strand.
TTTTACGGCCTGCCATAAAAACGAGACTGGAGCTGCACACATTTATACGTCTCCTTATGTGCACACACACACACACACACGCTCTTGTCCTCAGTTGGCCTCTGTGTGAGGGGAACCCCTCCCCTGCTGTAGTGTGTGGTCAAAAGTGCCCACATGCACAAAACGCAAGGCCCAGATTTCTTTCTTTCTTTCTTTCCTTTCTTCCTATCTTCATTTCTTTCTTTGATTTCTTTCCTCATTTATTTCACTCACTGTGTTATGCTTTCTTTGTCTCAATTCAGTCCATTTTTCCTTCATCGCTGTCTTTCAGAGAAAGTTTCTCTTCTGTTTTTCATCTCATTGGCTTCCACATGTCACATGTCCATTAACACTCTGAGTCACACATTCACATAGACATGTTTTAACCTTTTATTTATACAGGGTAGGTTGGCTGAACACAAAGAAAAAAAAGATAAATGAAGAAAATCTGTTTAAAAAAGGTTATATACAGCGTATGAGGTGATTATTTAGATTTTAAATCAAGATACACGTACTTTAAGTTTAAAGTCTACTAAACCACATGTGGTATATGGTTCCTGAATCATCAGTTGAGTTAAATATGAAAGCAAAGATGACATGATAATGGCTTCTCAACGTAAACTAGAACTAGCTCCTCAGACTGTATAATTTATACATACTGGCGGTGGTGAGGTGGGCAGGAATCTCCTCGGCACACCCTTAATTACAGGTTTGGATTCAGATCTGGATGTACCCATCCTCACACGCTGATGTCTGTTATAGATATTAAGAGTAAATGCATAATGAAATAAAACAGTGTAAATATTTAAGGTATTTAGTCATTAAGCCGAGACAGGATTGCTACACAGATGAACTTGTAACGTGTTTTCAGTGGCTGAAAAACAAACATGCACACCCTGTGATGAAAGAAAGGAGCAATATCTACAATGAGGACTTTTTGTTTCAGGGCATGTGTTTGTGTGTGGTCGCCCTTTTTTGTGAAAGTTTCCACTGCTGTGAGAGGTGAGCTTTAACAGATAGTTAGATTAATACCGTCACCATATGGTCTTCTATAATATTTTCATTACCTGCGGTGCGGCCTGTCAATCACCGTCGAGTGCAGACCACAGACGTTATACAGAGGGAGATCTCAGGTTGGTGGCTCTGCGGGTGCGGGTGGGGGTGGGGGCTCGACTTGGCTGGCCCACCCGTTCTTCCCCGATGAAACCCGAGTCTCGGCCCTAAGCTGCACGTCCAGGAATGACATTCTTTGTCCTGGCTTCGGCCATAGCGTAACCTATGCAGTGATCCCAGCATACTGTTGTTTCATGCACTTAATGAAAAGCGGCCTCGTAGCACCCGCAGTGAAATAAGAGAGAGTGAGAAGAAAACAACATGAAGACCAACGTGTGAAACAATTAGAAGTTAATTTGCTTTTTATCCGTCTATTACCATTTATTATTATGAGGCTATGATAAATCTTCTGTAACCCTATGGTGACGTAAGCATGGTTAGTTACATTCACCACAAACAGTGGCCATTAGATCCCTATGACCAAACTCCACTTGTAAAAATCCACTTATTTTTCAGCTATCTACAATATATTAACAAACAAGGTCTTTGCACAGTGGGAAAAACCCTGTAAAAAGCTTCTCATAACCCACTTTACGGGCTCTTTACGCAGAATGTGATGAATGTGCGATCCTGATGTGAACAGTTTGTAGGAGTATGACTATATCTTGAGGGGGAAAATGTTTTTCTCCGTGGAGTAAAGTTAGCTGGAAGCAGGTACTCTCTGTTCACTGAACTGGCATCACATCAGGAAATATGATTCCCGGGTTTTATATTTCTCAGTCTTTCACAGTGCAGTCGCTTATCTCGACTGTGCGGAGCAACCGGTTGGATGGTGTAATGCAAAACCATAAAAAACAAGTACGGCTGCACAAAACAAGAGTAATTGGATCAGTTTTAGAGTTACAAGAAGTTTGATGTGCAGCCAGTAGAGGGGATCTGCCACTGTGGCCTGGAAACCAGGAGTCAACATGAAGCCTTTCCAGTGAAATGTGGTCACTAATTATATTTGCAGCTGCTTCAGGACTATGTTAATAAGTCCAGAATGGGGACATGGTTAATTGGGACAGATAGGCTACATGGCAGATTTAGATTTACTTGAGTTTTCCTGTCTGGGACAATTTTTTTGTTTCTTTGAGTTATGCTCAGTGAAGAGATTAAATTAAAATCATGAATTGAAAGCTCAAAAGCTAATGTACGACAATGACATCAGTCCTGCTCATGTACTTAAAGCAACACTATGTAACTTTAGCTGAGCAACAGCGCCCTCTACAGCCACATGTGGTCCTGTTGGGCTCCGTGTTCTAGCGACAAAGTGGTTTTCACGTAGAAACCCCCCCCGAAGCCTTTCAACGTGTTGACTGCATAGTCCCACTAACTGAACTGAAACACAACTGAATAGTGAATATTACCCATGATCCCTGGCTTTGTGAATCAGAATAGCTGCGGCTGTTACAAATACACCAAACTCTGTTTAGAATTCTTGATAAGTTTTCTTAATAATTCAGTTTTTTAATGACTTCTAAATAGTTTTTAACTGACCTACAGCTCAACATTACTCTTGAGCTTGATGGACCTGATTCTGACAATTTGAATCATTTGATTTTGCAACTGTCAAATTTCTTGGAAAGATATTGAGTGGAAATTAAGGAAATGTGGAAATGAAAGCAGAACCATTCTTCCTATCCACGTCAGTGTACCATAAGGAAATATTTTGACGCTGCTTGCATACTTGCGTAGTATTGCTTTAAATACAAATTAAAAATGTAAAGGTGGTCTGTCTTTGGTGACAAATCATCATACTACACTATCAAAGTGTGACTTTGGAATGCTCCAGCCAATCAGATGTAAAGTGGTACTGCATGATTATTGCATTTCATACACATACATTTGATTTGTGAGACACAGATTTAAAAAAGGAACGGTTGAAATTGGGTCAGCGGCCGAGATGTCCTGGTTTTCAGTGGCTGGTATGAATCAAACTTCAAGCAGCTGGATCCTACCATTAACTCTGAAGCCAGACGCTTTGAAGTTGCCCGTTAAATGCTCATCTTTCAAATTCCATACCTCGACTTTATAGCGCAGGGTTTTTTTTATTTTTGAAGTATCAAGCTTTACTCATTATCAAGGTTATTTCCTCAACTCCCTCCAGAGTTTCCACAGACTGTGGTAGTAGTATAGTGTATAGTAATCACATTCATAGATTGTCCTTTTTAGTTTTCCCAAAGACTTAATATTGATTTTTTTCTGGAGCTGAATCATGACTGTTAGGAACCATTTGTAGCCGTGAGTCCATCAACAGCACTCTTTCTGCCTAGTGTGCATACTGACGTATATCATATACTTTAAACCTTCTTATATTAGTATGGAGTATGGAATTGGGGCAGCATTAGTTCTAGGCAGGAGCTGCAGGTATAGCAGTCGGTAGCTAATCCCCTGCCCCAGAGAGCTGAAAGCCTCTCAGCACTGTCACGTTCTGTTAATGTTAATCTGGACTGGATGCATTGCTGAAGGCTGACCCACTGCCTGTGAACCTGCCGCGGCCGAGGTCAGAGTCTGACGTCACCCGGAGAGGCAGGGTGACCTTTGCCAGTGTGCCGCCCTGCCATGGTTACCTTCAAGAAGCTGGGTTTAAAATGCCAAAGACCTTTGAAAACTGTAAGATTTCTGTATTTGGTGATTACTCAAATTAATACAATTTTTAAAAAGAAAGGAGCGCTTATAGCTGTTAAATATTTGTGCATTGATAGACTATTAGCTTGATTTGACCTGCGGAACTTATTGAGGCGTTATTGAGGCGTTGCAGCTGTTGTCTGTGCACAGGTTTTCTCAGCCAACTCTGTGATGGACAGTCTGGTAAAAACTGATACACAGAGCAGAGGGAAGCACCTTTATTTTGGACATATGCGGATCATACCATCATTTTCCTTTTAATGAAATGTTTGCATCAAGGGGGGGGAATTTAAAACAGTTGTTTTTTCCAGGAAGGAATTCAAGTGGTTTGAGTCTTTAATTCAACTTCACATGTGGCTATATAAGCCACATGTGACCACGGTAAACCAGGCATGCAGGTATTTATTAAAGTTTTCCATGCAGCTCAGCAGCTGTATATCGCAAAAAATATTTATATTGAATAGACCATACTTTCCTTAGTTCAATGCAGTGTTCTGTTGGAGACTGACCAATAATATTAATATTAATATTAATATTAATAGTTATAATAATGTGTGGTGCTTTAAAAAAAGGGCAGACAGAGAAAACAACTGAGAAGCAAGTAAAGCCACACATTCAAATATAAACTTTATAGATATAATATAACTTACTAAAAAATATTTATCGATAATAATGTCCACAATTTAGATTTTATGTGCATGTTTTTAGCAGATTATATTGTATAAGACCCTAATTCAAAGTAAGGGTTTTGGCAGTGCCCAACTCAAATATACCAAACAAGGGTCCCTTTATAATAATTATAAATTAATGGGGCCCAGTGTGTGTTAAGTAGAATAAAGGTTGTTCGTTGTAACTCACTGCCACTGACTTTGGTTTGTGATGTGATGCCCATAAAAACATGGCTGCCCCTCCTGTGCTCATAGAACTAGGGTTACTATGCATAACCTTAAATTACATTGCATCTCATAATGCACAGTTTACAGAATAAAATAGAATACAAATTATCTCAGTGTGTACTTTAATAGTGTTTTATGTGTCTGAAACATCCCCATAGACTGTATATAAAGACGGACGACCAAAAGCCAAAGTGTCTTGATCGCCCCCTGGTGGCTGGCTGCAGTATTGGTCATAAATCCAGCCTCCTCCCTGTTAAGGAATGGGACTAAAATAAAAAGCCAAAGCACATGCTGAATAAAGTTTTTCATCATTTTGGTTTCTGTCATTTTAGGGAATTCTTATTCTCATTTGATGTAATGAAAACACTGTGAAACGTTATGATTTCCAGCTGAGACCAACTCGCGAGGACTCTGGCACCAAATGACGTCATCGGTGCAAAATGGCGACGTTATATCCGGGATATTTTGGCTTCATTTCTGAATAGCAGGAGGAAGTGGAGATGTGTTGTGCATCTTTATATATTTGAACATCCCGAACACAGCCTAATATAAATTTAACGACTCCTCTAAACAAACTAACTCAGCAATTATATATATCCCTCACACACATGTAGCACATAATTACTTCCCCAAATTGTCCTAAAGTTGCCATGAATCCAAGTGTCCATGTCTGCTCATTGTAGCACCATTTTTTGTCTTCTTCAGCAACATTACTTGCTGGTCAGAGGGCAAGAGAAGCACACGTGGAAAAAAAATCAGTAGGGGCCATACTGCATATTTTGTCAATCAATATCTGTCCTGTTTCTGATTAGATTAAATTCATTGACTTCTTAAACATTCCTTTAACTTATCCTCAAAGTCAGCACAGACAGAAATAACAGGTCAAACTGCCGATCCTGCCGCTGGTGTGTTGTTATAGTGAGCCCGACACTGGTTTTACTCATATTTAATCTGTCAGCTTTGGTTACTAGTGGTTAATGCTAAAGCTGCACAGGAACAGACTTTCTCTTTGTCTCAGTGGGGCAGATATATAGGAGTGGAAAGCACCATGGGCTGAGGGGGACCAACCCCCCATAGCTCTTTGCTCTCTTCATAAATGGAACATTAAGTGTGGTTGTATTCTTCGGCAGAAGAGGGAAAAACATGAATAAGATCAATTTAGTAAGAAATATAAAACAGAAAAGTTTAGGCACAGAGCCCTGATGCTTGTGCACCACATGCGCTGTGTTTCCTAAAATATTTTTGCACCAATAAAGCCTGGCGTTTTATGACCATAAAACCCTTTTTCACCCAATGGTTTCTGTTTGTGCCAATACGCATTTGTCATTTTTACCACTCAGTATGTACTCTGTAAATAAATACTCTGTAATTTTCTGTTTTCACTCATGTTCCAAAAATGACCTTATTGTGAAAACCCAATGTACTCACAGTTACTGGGAGATTCTGCTATTTTTCACCTTGAGCCCTTTATTTATAAATGTGGCTGTGTAAATGAATGGTACTTACTAAAACGTTTGGAGTCGGTCCAGTTGGTTTCGCCGGCAGCTCTGACACGACAGCAGTGTAACGGGGCAACAGCGACAGTCCAGGAAATGTCCACTAAAAGTGTTTTCTTTCCACCAATAAAAGAGTTATTCTGGGTCTTTGCTAAGAGTCCGGCAACGTAACACATGTCTTGCTCACTGAGAAATGTCACTCACAACCGTGCAGCAGCTCGTTTCATTTGATGTAATTGAGCTTACTTCCAGAGTCACTGCAGGTAATGGATATTTCACGGTCCATTACCGACCTAATCCTCTATTATTTGTCACTCTACCCTTTACATATCACACACTTGTGTTGATCCAGATGTCTGCTGACTTCTCCCAATCTTACCAGCACCATGCTGTCCTCAAAACCTTTTGGTACATTACAGCACATAACCAGTCATAAGCTGTAACTATATACCTGTTTTCTAACATATTCAAACTACAACACCTCATGTTGAACATATTTTAACATAGTCCCCAACATTATTACGCAGTTCTGGGAAATTCTGGGATATTTAGAACAATGTCATTAAATGAGGAAAAAGTAGTAGTTAAAAAAAATAAAGTCGTAATAGGTTGTTTCAAGGGAGAAGTAATAATCTTTCGAGAATATAGTCATAATTTTAGATTAAGAGGGGGAATATCAGAAGATCATTCTGATACCTTGCAAAATTATACTTTAGCATATGTAATATGTGTGATATTCAAGTTTCACCATGAGATTTGTTTTTGTATCCAGAAGAAGTGAAAGTCCGGCGAGCAAGGTTTCTCTTTGCTGTTTATTTCTTTAAAAAAAGATTCTTTATTCTTATTTATTCTAACTTTCTCCGAGTGATTTTATGACTTTTTCCTTGTAATATTGCACCAAAATTCTGATTATATTACGAGTTTCTTCTGAGATTTATTCTCATAATATTATGACTTTATTCTCAAAAGGGCAGTTCCTCTGGTACTGTCTGTGCTGGCTCACTATCTCTGTGGCACGCCTCAGTGGAACAGAGCCTTTGTTGACGTTATTTGTTGCGCCCCATGTGTTCACATCTGTTTTGCATATCATATCATAAGTGGAATAGCACGCAGTAAATATTATCAAAATTGGGTAATAATGCGGTCATCCAATCAGGGCTGTTCAAAGCCTACAAACTGCACGTATGGTGTCATCCAAGTGGCCGTAAATCCGACATTCAAATTCAACTCGAAACAGAGTCTTTTACATAATATTTTAGCCTAAATATCTGCTGTTTTTCCTCCTCCCAGTTACTGAAGCAGTGACTGCAGCTATCACAAATCTGTTTTTGCGCAGGCTATATGTTTATTGGCTTCATTGGTATTGTTCGTGTGTGCTCATGTGTTGGAGAGCATGTTTACTCTTAGCATGAAAGATGAGCTTCCACTTCTAGTTTGCATATGACTGTGTTTGATCTGATACAGTCTGATTCTGTATAATGGCTGTAAATTTGTAAGCCCTTTGAAGGCTTGTCTGCTTTAAAGTTTAGATTTGCATCCTTCGCAGTGTTCTGTCATTACCTTGTATATTTTACCCCACAAAGTCTTTCTTGTTTTGTTTTTTTATAATGTCTGTCCTTAATCCTTAAAAATAGTCCAGGCTGGCAATCTGTGTCTACTTGTAACTGAATACTTTCATCTTCAGTCTTTTTCAATGAAACATTTGTGCAGACATCCACAGAACCCAGAGGACACTTCCAAACAATTTGGGTGAAACCCTGACTTTCAATCTATAGTGCCAACACCAAGTAAAAGTTTTCATTTACAGATTAAACTTCAGTTTTGTCGGAAAAACAGCAATTGTTGTGCCTTTTTACAAAGAGACATAGCATGGATGTGGAAGTCTCATTTTAACTTCAATGCAAATCAGTTTTGCACAATATATATATATCATTAATAAGTTATTATATCAAATTGTTTTACATGTTTACAATGAAAAATAGAAATGGGTGTTAGAAGATATCTGAACTGTTGCTTTGGCTTTAATACCACTGCGGAAATGACTTTTTAAACATCCGAGTTTTAAAGGCCAACAAGAGACAATTATGTTGAAACCCCAGTTGTATTCCCAAAACAGAGATTGCTCCGGGAGTTTAGAACAGGCAAAACCAAAAAAATCCCCAATCTTTCCCCTGTTGGTTTGGAACTCAGACTACTCTGGAAACAATTCCACTTCCATTCAGACATTCTTCCAGTTAATGAGGGCGTGTGAGGTTTTGTAATGCAGTATATCTTGTATATATCTATACAGGTAAATGTTCAGCTCGTAAAATATCAAATGCCCATTTTTCGTTACTATGCCTCCTTTAAAAACAATCTAGATTCTGAAGCAACAAAGTTATCTCAAGTCAGAAATTCAATGAACTTGAGGATTTTCAAATGTTATTGCAGGAATAATGTATCAACAAAGGCAATGACTCAGTGGAGAGCAATAATCAGTCGTAAGCCTTTCAGTCTCCTGCTAAGAGTTGGACCTTCAGTTGTGGATTTTCTTTTCAGAGGATGCGGCCAGTTATACAACCAGACTTTTCAGAGTTAATGGATCAACACAGAACTGGCTGTGTTGCTGCTATAAGTAGTAGCCTGTGGGCTGTGATGTAATTTGAAAGGTTTGGATTTAAGCAGAAGTTATTAGGGTTTTGTCTTTGGATAGATAAAAAGGGCTTTTTGTGTGAGTAGTAATTTCCATTTGTCCTCAGTACTGGATGTTTCTCAAACACATCTGCGCAGTTGATGTGATGAGAAACATTATGTTGTTTTTTTGCAGTTACACTTACTGCAAAAAAAAATACATGTTCATTTGATCCAATAAATAGTGAGACCTATTGAATTGAGGGTATGTGAATGGATGTTTGTTGTGCATTAAGTTGCTTGTTGCATATTGTCTTGCCTGTTACCATCTGGTTGACCACAGTAACTCCACTCACCCCACATAACTACTTACAGTAAATCTGTCTTCTAATATTTAATGAGAGACTAAGTGATGTAAATTACTCATTTCAAATTACGCATGTTAATTGATCCTTTCCTGACCAGTTAACCATAACCTCTGTTATGGTTTTGTGATCGTGTGAGAAGAAAACATGATGAGCATTCTTCAGCGGGTGGGGGGGGGGATTGAGCCACATGGGTTTTATTTAGCAAAAAATTAAACGATCTACATGGAAGATTCTGTCCTGCCAAGCAAAATGAGATGAATAGTTGCATTGTGAAATTTTTTTTTTCTTGCTGAGCTTTGGGTGAATCGTTTGATACCGCTCTAATTTCAACTAGGAGGCTAATTTAGCCTGCATGAAGACTGGGAGCTAGCCTGGTTCCGTCCAAAGTTAAGAAAAATATCTGCCTACTGTTATAGAGGTTTTCTGGAAGCTGGGAGAACTCAGGCAGCAGCTGATGTCTTATGCAGAAGGTTTAAATGGAGACTTGATGCATCAAGGAGACCAGAAGGTGGAACAATATGACAACTCGAACAGAGTAACATGAGCAATTGTCACCCCCAAGTCGGAAGATGTCTCCCACAGCATCCCCATATATCTTCCTCTACTTGCGTCACCTATTCGAACAGCACATCCATGAATGGCTAGAATTGCTGTCACTCTCTATGTTACATGGAGGTGTTCGCACCTTATTGGACAGTTAAGCCTAAGGTATGTATTCCTAAATCACATTGTGTCCTTACGTCTTGCCACCCGTGAAATACGCAAAAGAGAGGAAGTTGGTGAGAGTTGAAGTCGGTGCCTCTCTGTCTCGGTGCATCTGAGTTAGATATGAAAGTCCCTAAGCATAGACACTACAATGTACTGTTGGTTGGCCCTTTATCTATAACCTGACCTTGGTACTGCGAAGAGAGATAATGGAGTATCTGTGGAACTAAACATGCACTATTCTCCTGTACAGATATAATATAATATTACATTATATACATAATATAAATAGGCATATGCAGTAATGTGTGAGGATGGTCAAGAATTCCTCAACACCTACTAGCACCTCTAAAGGTGAATGAACATATTGCATCTTGTTGGTATAATCTGTGGAAGACTTTGGTTTTTCCACAGATTTAATAAACAATATATTATGAGTTAATTTGTTACAATTACAGGTGCTGGTAGGCCAGCTTTTACTCCAGGTTCCAGTATTCATCCTTAGCTAAATTAGCTGTTTTCCTCATTTTCAGTATTCGTGCTAATCTAAGCAAAGATATCTATTTCCAGTTGTCATGCTAGGCCAACTGGCTATAGCTTAATTTCAGTGTTCAAATATGAATGTGTTATCAATCTTTTTCTCTCTGCAAGTCACAGAGACATATTATTACCACACCAATTGATTAAACATGTTGTAAATTATTTAGTCTGTCAGTCTTAAGATGTGAGGTTTTGTAGTAAATGTATCATACATTCTTTGACACCTGTGAATGTTCTAAAATGAAAGCAGCGAGTTCTTTTACTCTTGTTGGGAGGGACAGTAGAGAATGGTTGCTCGGATACAGGGCTGATTTTGATTTGCCTGTTGAGATGCTGAAGTTTCACAAACCACAATATGTTTCATGTGAAAGATTGAAAATTAAAGTTCCAGCCATTCTTAGAACTGGCGCCCCTATGTTCTTAGTACAATAAGAAGTTGACTCCTGTCCCTCTGAACTGGAAACTTGATGCCATCCTCACATTCTTTGTAACAAACAATCAATCAGGCTGTCACAACATTAGCCAATACCACTCCTGATGGATTATTGATTAGGCCTCTGGAAGACAGTGCGGGTCATTCGAGTGGTCGGTGTTGTTGTGAAACAAACATTCCTGCTGAAGGACTGAGAATAACTGCAAAGTTCTGCACAGATTGACAGTTTGAAGACTTGGCTTCATTTTTTGGGGTGAATCTTTTCATTATAATCCCAAGAAAATATTTTTCTCACCAATTTCAAACAAAAGAAATTCTGAATTTTTTCTCAATAGCGATTGTGTGAAATGTCGGAACATATTAGGCAGACCACGTAGATTAGCAGGTCCAAAGGGAAATAGTTGGGGCGCGCCATTGAAATATCTCCTAGCTTCAGCAACATTTTACAAATGCCAAGATTCAGACGGATGCAAAATGCCTCTAAGGTCTCAACTGGAAAGACCAAGGACGCAGGGATGTCTGTAAACAGAGTAGGACACAAAAGCCACATGCCCACAGACGCACATGCACTCCATCTATGAGGGATGAATCATCTGGGATCTGATGTGGTTAATGGTGACCAGTGTTTCTCTGTGTGCCCACATTCCTCCCTCAATGCCACATGGGGCTTGATAGGTTTCGCTGAGTCATCACAAACTTTGTTTGATTCCCACATTTCTTTCCTGTGGCTGCCGACTCAATGAAAAAAGGTATCTTTCTTTGCTGAAACAATAAAGTTAGACTTATAAATGGCATATGTGGGATAAGAATATGCCTGTAGTGACTCAGGAGTTGCATTAGGTTTATAAAAAATGTGAAAAGAGTACTTGACCGATATACCACTGCACTCTTAAACATTGTTGGATGGGACGGTTTTAAAAAAGTATAAAAATCAATGCAGCGGAACCAGAACCAGCGATATCATCATATTTTTTCCACATATTTTTCCTTATCAAAACATTGTGACTATAATGCCCACCAAGCAACTTGACCGCCAACAAATCAGTTAGCGATTCGGCTGTGTTTTACTTTTAGTGGCTAATGTGGCCTTGAGCCGCCAGCCCCAAACTGTAATGAGTTGCAGGCTACAGAGTTCTGGTAAGATTGTTTCTTTTTCCCCTCGCTGATTTTTTTCCATTTTCAAACTAGTCCCCAGGCCATAACTGATGTTGACTCATGTGACATCACTCGACATTGTTGACAGATGTGAAATGTTGAAGTGTGGCTCCATGCAGAGCCTAAAATTATTACATTTTGAGTAAAAATATTACAAAATATGATTGTGTAATTTCAGCAAACATATATATACTGAGACATCAAGTAACACACACACACACGTTTGTACTACTATTTTATTGAGGACACTCATTGACACAATACATTCCCTAGCCCCTTACCCTAACATCCAAAATAGATGAGTAACCTAAACCTTACCCTAACCTAACCCTAACACCAAGTCTTAACCCTTTCAACAGCCCATTGAAAAAGTTGAAAAGGACCGGTCAAAAATGTCCTCACTTTGCAAAAATGTCCTCACTCTGTAGGGTCTATGCTTAAAATTGTCCTCACAAAGATATAAGTACAGGAACACACACACACATACACACACACAGTGTCTGGAGGAGCTTGTGCTAAAATCAGAGATGATTGAACGCATCGCAGACGTCTGCCGTCACTGAAATTCCGTTACTCTTTCTGATAATTCACCAGACAAGCGGTGGTATGTTCAGTTCAGACAACGACTACCAACTGGAGCCTGCCTGACAAAAACATCACATCGGCCTTTTCAAAACCCAATAACGATCCTGACTGTAGATAAGTCTGTAGTGAGTTTGATCGGTCGGTGGACCTTGAGGACAGTTTATTCAAAGAAATGCATCAGAAATTTTGTTATTTTCACAATCTGCAGCACTCACACATCAGTGGGTTTGTTAAGAACACATTTCAGCCCATCTCCTCTGCCTCATAATTTCCAGTGAGTTTACAAAAGCCCCGCTGGGTCGGCACTTTCTGCAGCATGTAAAGCACTAGGCGGTGAAAAGTCACGTCTCCTCCAGTAACACTGTGTGTTGAGCCACAGCAATCATTTAAATCTAAATTAGAACCAAGTGAAGCATACTGAGCAAATAAAGTGGTCTGGAACATCAAAATATGTTATTATATGCAGATCTTTTGTTTTTAGTTGTCAACCAGCTCACTGTAATAGTCTGAAGTCACAGCTGTGTGGTAATCCTCACTGCATGCCCTACCTTAGGCGACCATTTTTGCTTTTGATGTGTCATTGTTGTTTAGTATCCCGGACTAAAAAGATGTGGCCCTAAGCAGCAAAAATGTAAATCAAGAGTTTTAAGAGTTTTTTTAATTCTCAAAATTCGATTCTATTCATCAGAGCAAGTAATAAAGGCAAACTTCTCTGAGGCAGTTAACTATGTGCGTTACAGTATATACTGACAGACAACAGCACAAATTGTGACCATGTGCTGAGGGAAGGTAAAGGCTTTATGGCCCTTCACAACAGCTATCACTGAGGTATTTATGATTCTGTCAGTGTCAGGCACAGATGAGGGGTTGGGATATTTTAGTCAGGGTGATATAAAATGAAGTTTGAAGTGTTCATACCAACAGGAGAGGGTTGAGCTGCTGTATATCCAAATCTGGAACTGATAGTGAGAGAGAAAGAGATAAAAACAGGGAGCACAGATGGTAAAAGATCAAATGGATGATGCTCTATCTCAGCATTTTCCTTATATCCATGGCTCCAAACCCAAGAGAGAGTAGAGTAACTGGCAAATATAGAGTTTCATAAAAAAAAAGAAAAATAAAGCCAGTTGTGTTGTATGTGGTATTTAATTCTAAGTAAAATACATTTGTCATGTTCATTGTATAAATTCACTCAGTAGCATGGTGATTTGTTTTTTAATAGTTGAATGATATAAAATAAATAATTGGGTTTTGGTTACACAGACAACACATCGTTAGTAGGATCAATTAATTCTTGGTTTTGGTCTTGACTTGGAATATATTGACTGTAAGAGAAAACTGCTATTTCAGTTTTTCTTTCCATTAGTGTGTTAGTAAAGTTTTTGTGAATTAAAAATGTCTGCAAAGTTCAAAAATCCTTAAGTCAGTGGAAAAAGAAACTCCTTCTGGCCACAGAAAACTCCTGAAGCTCCCGAAACTCCTCAACAGCAGTTTGGCATCATGATGTCCTGTGATATCACAATAGTCGACATTTGCATAAAGCAAGTCCACTAACAAAGCCTGGTAAACGAGAGCAGAAGCCGACATTTCCTACATGCACTCAAAACTTGGCCTTAAAGAGACAGGAGCTAAAACCAAGCGTTTCAGACAGAGTCTGAAAAGAGGAGCTGCAACAATGGACATAGTGAGGAAAGTGAAACCTAATAAAAACCAACCCAAACTAAAATTATGAACCTGAATATGAGCATATGTCTCATTTAATAGATTATTAATCAATTAGATAAAATGAATAATGGAAATTTAAATTTTTAAGGAATATAATGATACACAGAATTATCTATTTGTTTCATATCTTATTTATTCCCAAATTTATGTATTTTGTATTGTGTGCGCATTCTGCTGTGTAGGACTTAATGATGCAAATACTTTCAATATGTAAATCACTAGTTAGTTCAGTTTATGTTTTATTGAGGTAAAGAAAGTACATTTCTTTCTAATAATGATTTAAATTATTTTCAGCTTATTTTTGTGTTAAAGAAGCTTCAAGCTGTGTGCCCCATAGATTCACCATATTCAGGTGGAATTAGTTCTCCGTTTCCAAGGAGTCATGAAAACATGTTGTGTGGGTAACTGGTTCTCATGATCGTTTGGGAGCTAAAGTCACTGGTTTCAATGAAACTTAAGAGATGTGCTGTTGTTTCCAATAAGTAGATGTACTGAAATGAGAAGATACCAGAGTAAATTGGCCTTTATATTCATCTTTATTGGACCTTCTGATTCAAAGAGCCTTTTATTTGATTTCAAATGGTCACGGTCCATAAAAGCACATTACTCTAAACAAGACATAAATAACGATGTACTGTTACAAGGATTCTCATCACGCCACATGAGTTTCATTATTCTCAGTGCAGCATGTTGTTGTGTTGTCATGGATTTCAGAAACTGGCCGTCTTTGCGAGAGGAAAATGGTTTACCAATGATTTCAGCGCCGTCATGATTGAGATAGTGTTTATTTTCAATGCTTGGAAGAACTTTGCCATTTCAGACCATGAATCATCTTTTTATGTTCTCCTGCTTTTGTTTCCTGACAAATGATGCTGTCGTCTCCGAGAGGTAAACCCCCGCTTGTCTTCCTCTGGCCTCTCCGGTGATTTCCCCGCTCCTATACCCTCCTGCTGCAGGACAGTAATCAGCTAACTCCAGAGACATGGGGTCTCATTTCTTTCCATCCTTTTTTCTGTTATTTTTCTTTTCTTTTTTCAAGACTTTGGATTGGAGCTGAGTTCGAAGTTTTCCATGGCACTAACCGCACAGCGTACACACCAAATCCAAACCCACCGTAGCCAGCAGCTTCTCACTGGCAGAGGTGTGTGTGTGTGTTATACGTGCATCTGTTTTCTGACATCTCTAATTTAAGCTTTATATTATAGAGGCACTATAATGGGATTTTAGTCTAGACATAACATGACCCTCTTTGCTGTCGCCTGTCATTATTTTTTTGAAATTAGTCCACAGTCCCTGCAGATTATCCTCCAATTAAAATATCATCCACATAAACGAAAGAGTCAGGGGAAGAGAAAGACAGAGTTTTATACCTTGCCTTTGTGTATTTTTTAAATCTGCCTGCAAAACTCGTCCATACCCGAGCATCTACTTTCTCCTAACCCCTGTAAACAAAAGTCTGAGAGAGTAAACAGAAATTAGAGAGAATGTATTATTCTGCAAGTGATAAGACTCTAAATATAAAGCATGATGTTAGGGAAGATGTCCTCTAACACGAGAAAGGGAACCCAACTCTCAAACACAGCTGTACACTCCCAGAGGTCACAGCCGTGTTTAAGCCCAAACTTACACATGCATATTGTTCCTCTGTATACGTTCAGTCTGTCTCACCCAGAATTAACTTTGTCCCTGTTCTGACCCCCCTCTCTATTTCTCTCTCTGTCTAACTCTCTCCATTCGCTCTCTTCCCAGATGTCTGCTCACCAGCTGCGCTCAGATGGCTGAGCGGTGCAGACAGGATTGGCTTTTATAGAGCGTGCACACACACACACACACACACAGCCGCTCAGATGCACACACAAACGTACACGCGATAGAGTCTTGGAGAGTGACCTTGCTACAGCAGGGAGCCAGGACTTTTGTCCCAGAGTTTGAAGATTTCTCTCTGTTCTCGCTTTTCCACATCTTCTTTCACTGCCCATGACCACATCAATATGAAACAGATGCGCCTAAGTCAAGCAACTGCAGACAAACATGGGTAATGGTCAGAGAAGGTCAGGAATTTGGCTGTTTTTCTGTTCTAATCCGATTAGTGTTTCTTTCTTTTTTTTGTGTGTGTGTGACTAATATGAAAGTAATTAAACTGCAGCTTTTGAGAGAATCAGGAAGGTTTGTCGAAGAATACAGGGCTGGTAAATGCCCCTGTGAAAACACAAGCTTGTAATTGCTTTGGCTTACAATGAGTATTAAGTAAAGCGAACAAGGAATATAAAATGCCATTATAAACTTAGCCATCTGTTCGCTTCAACTAAATTCATTCCATTTTATTTGTCAATTTTCACTTAATACTTGGTACATAACACAGAATTGCAAGAGGGGAGAATCTGCAATTTGTAAAACAGGGTCTCCGGACCAGGTCTGGACCACTATACATTAGTGCTGCTGCGGTTCTAGAGGAAGAGTGGGCTGTCCACTGACCAAAATGTCTGTGAACTGATCCCGGGCTCCCCCAGTCCGCAGGGTGAAGTGTCCTTGGGCAGCCCGATATTGCTCCTGACAGCTGTGCCGACAGAATGATGTGCGATAAAAAAAAGCGCTGTGCATAGTGGGAATGTCACTTGTACTGACTAGCTTACCACACAGACTGACTAGACTTCCTATGTAAATACAGTTAATTTACGGTTTAATAATGATACAAATTGTTGCCTTGAAATTTGAAGTTCTTCTGGCCTTTTCCTTTTTGCAGTGTACCCTTCATTAAAGTTCCCTCAGTATCTTGCGTGTATATTTTATGATTCATCGCTAAGATTTTGTTTGAGAGATGTGTGGCTGATGTTAGAGGCAGTGTCTCAGAATTAATCTTTTGATGACATAGCACTGGGCTCCACAGGCTGGAGTGTAGCGTCCACAGCCAGCTCCCACACAGAGGATGTGCTGTTGTGAAGAGAACTTCTCATATGTTCGTAAAGCTTCTGGACCTTGGATGTAATGCTTGGTTGCAGTTCTCCAGACATGCACTTGTATTTATGGTTTTCGGAAAAGGAAGACGCCACCCTCTGAGCTTTAAATGCAGACCGTGCACACCACTTCAACATGAGGAGAAATTTCAAATTTGACAGACCCGACTCGCAAAGCTATGATTAGACAATCACTATTTATGGGTGGGGTTTAGCAGATTGTCGGGTGGCTTCAGTTGTCACATTTTACTGCTTCAAAGGGCATTCTCTGTTTCCAGACTGTGTTGCTGCCATGGCGACAGGGAGGACGGTGTGTTGCCGTCCCCTCTGACCCCGAGTAAACTGTGACCAGACCTTCAGCTGGGTTCCGCTCTGATTGACTTTCGATGGTGACGTAACTTCAGGGGTCACTTTCTGACCTCCCAGCAGGAAGGTCAGAGTGTGTGTGTGTGTGTGTGTGTGTGTGTGTGTGTGTGTGTGTGTGTGTGTGTGTGTGTGTGTGTGTGTGTGTGTGTGTGTGTGTGTGTGTGAGTGAGTGCCGGGTAGGGGTAAGGGAGGTGCTGAAGGGGAGAAAAACAAGGTGAAAGTTGGGTCATGGAGCAGAGGGGCCGAACAGGTTTCAGAGGATGTGAAAGTCGGTGGGCCTCATGAGTAAACACAGCCATGGTGTGAGATGAGAGAATAATTCAAAGTGTGTGTGAGTGTGTGTGAGTGCAGGTCAGGGTTACCTTCCCATCCAGTCCAGATCCTCCCGATCATCACCCGCGGATTTTTCCTGAATTTCAGCTCATACTTAAACTGTTCTTCATGCCCTTCTCTCAGCAACCTCATATGAACTCACTAACCCATGTGCATATGCATTTTTTGGCTCGCTCTCACATGGAGCTTGAAATATGCAAAAAAAAATGACAGCTTCGTCTGTTCGTAAGATGTTGGGAAGCCAGTGCTGGGAAACGAATGTTGGAGTGATTTGGTGAAAATTTACGACCCCTTGTTAGAATGTTAGAACGTTTTTTTTCGAGCAGAGACGTTTCACATTCTTTGTGTTTTGGTGCAAACCTCTGGATAATAAGCCTTCCTTTTTAAATCAGTGCAGTAAATTCAGCATCAGACCAACTGCTTTTGAAATGTACCTTCTAATGCTGGTTGCACACCACTCGCCTATGTGTTGGAAGCTTCAACTAAAACACTCATTCACTTTGAATGGGATGACGTCAGGCGTTGCCGAACTGCATTGTTGTTCCGTTACGTTGCGTGCTGTTGCGTTGCGTGCTGTTGCCTGTGCTGCGTACGGCAGAGGCACAAACCAATGAAATATTGTCGAAACAAACCCTGGAGCGCAGGCAATAGTCTCTTGCATGGCACATTTGCACTTTAGTTATGTTGTGTGTCACAAGCATGAAACTGTGACTATTGGTGCAGGCGCGATACAGCCAGGCTAGCTGTCAATGAGTCCAACATTAGGAGTCCAAGCACAAAACCTTGTTTCCTCTCAATCAAGCAAACCTATTTTCAAAAGGGCCGTATGTGTGTAAGAAAAATATGCGAAGCAAACCAGATCCGACAAAAGCTAAATAATAACCTTTGATTAAGACCACCCATTAAATGACGGCAGAGAAAATGGAAACGCTAACAAATGAAATATAGGTAGAAAGTGGGAAAAAGAAAAAGGAATTAGAGAAAGAGATTGAGAGATAAACATGGAGGTTGAAAGTTTTCAGTCTGAGTAAATTTTCCTATTTCTTCATAGAAATGGAAACATGGGCCATGGCTGAATGGATATCATCTGACCACTGCGGTCACACCATGTCTATGGTTTACTTGACTGCAATTCAAATACACATTACGACACAGGTAGTTATTGTGATGGGTTTTTTTTTAAGATTTTGTTTTTCTAAATGCTTTGAACATACATCTGTTTAACAAATGAACAACAGTGAATATAGCCAAATGTCAGAGGAGCATCGGAAAAGGAAGTAAGCTTTGTGCAGTGTGGTAATGACTGGATTGGAATCACTGGGTTGTCTGACAGGTTAAAATGGGAATGTTGGTATTGGCGCTCAAACCTGCTGTAACAAATTAATGGTCTGAGAAACTTCACGAATACGGAGTCAGTGATTGTTTTGGCAGGATATCAACCGGAGGAGGAAGGAGAAGAGAAAGAAAACACATTTCATGTGCTGAGTATACTGAGACAGACATAGATATTTTTTTGAGAACAGAAGCGTTAAAATACCTATTAAAATAATACTTAAGCCTATATGTGTGGCTGCGATATATTAATGATATAGAGAAATGTTTTGTGCTGTATCATCATATGAATTTATCAACAGGTTGAGTATCTGAGCATCGAATTAACACCGTTGGACTTCACAAACTTCACTCTTGATTTATGAGTATCAACATAATCACCAAGTTAAGATAATCACGTTGTTTGCCATGCAAATAAGTCAGACAACATGCACATGTGGTGGCGGCAGCACGTGCACACGCAGTTCACAATTGCACACAGACACGGTCGTGCACGCTTTCCATGTGTGCTGGTGTTTGCCAAAGACCAGGAAATGGGAGGTACATCTTCCACTGTTCTCTGAAGGAAAATCGAAAGCTCTTCTCTTCTCTTCTCCTTTCTTCTTCTCTCATTTACCAATGCTAAAAGTTCTATTTGACTTTCTTATTATTAATGACCATGAGGTGAGCCAGTACACTTGAATAATCTTGGATTATCAAGTGCTGGATTTAAAAAATGTGCTTCTGGCAGATTTCCGACAGCTCATGATTGATTAACATTGTGTGTCTGCAGAGTAAATTATCTTCTGATATTGGCTCATTGACGAGAGATCTCTCTCAACACTTCCTAACAAGGAGACAGCCCAAGAGACACAGAAGCCAAGAGGCGGAGGATGATCCCATCCCTCCCAGTGTGTGATTGATGGAGTTGAAAGTTCACGAGGCTCACACTGACATGCCCACATGTGCTAGCTCTTATTCCCAAGATAACTTGAGGGATGTGTGCTGTATATCAAAGCTCTCTATCGACCTGTGTGTGTTGCACGGTGGTGTAGTGGTTAGCTATTGCCTCACAGCAAGAAAGTCCCTGGTTTGATTCCCTAATTTGACTGGGGCCTTTCTGTTTGGAGTTTGCATGTTCTCCCTGTGTCTGTGTGGGTTTTCTCCGGGTCCTCCCACAGTCCACAGACATTTTGAGCTGGAGCTAGGTGGACTGGCTCTAAAATGTTTACAGGAGTGAATGCGAGTGTGAATGGTTGTTTGTCTCCATTTGTTGGCCCTGTGATACGCTGGTAACTGCTTCAGGGTGTACCTCACCTCTCACCCAATGTCAGCGGGGATTGGCCCCAGCACCCAGGACCCTGAGGGGATAGTAAATAAGGAGGGGCAGATGGATGTGTGTTGTAGCATGTTATCAAAATTCCAAAACATATCATGTAAATATCTTATCCTATCGTCCAAATTACACAATCCTTTTCTTGAGTTTACAACGTGTTGCACAATTCTTTTCTCGTGTTAATAATATTTTTTATATGTTTTACATCTATGCTTGCACAAAACACATTGCAGCTGATTCCTTGTAATCTATGTGTAAACCTGTTTGGCAATAAACCCAGATTCTGAAGAAATATCCATAAATCCATCTGTTATTGATTTTCCAGCTGCTTTTCTTGGTTGCCAGCACCAGTAAAAAAAACTAGAACAAACCAGCACAAAACTGTTGGTCTTATTTAGACATCACAAAATCTTAAGCTTATTTTCCAGAGCTTAAGCATGTTAGCATGTTAACATGTGCTAAGTAGCAGTCATACAAATAAATTATGAAAAAAGGGTTTTACAGGTAGTTGGTCATTAATTAACAGAGGCCTATTAGACTATTTGATCTGATGCAAGTAGAAATCCTCATAGATGCTTGTACTGAGAGTTCAAGGCAATAAACATCACTAAACACCAAAAAAAGTCAATCTTTTTACCTTCCCAGTATGTAGAACGAAAGGATCACCAGAGTCCGTAGGATTAGTCTTCTGGAAACCATCAATGTTTGTACAATTTCTCCGATGGCAATGCCTCCAGCAGTTGTTGAAATACAGGTAAACAAACCGACAAGCGCCTAAGGTTTGGGAGGAGGTTGAATTGTGCAGAAGTGTCTGACTTTGACGCCAGGGACCGTGGTTTGTATCCCGTCTCTTTCCGACATGGTTTGTTTCTTTAAACCATGTCCATGAGCTTTATAACTCTTCCCAAACTGTTTTTGTTGCCAAACCAAACCCCAACTATTATTAGAACGATTATAACATTCTTATGTGAATCATTTATTTGATGGTCAGTGGTTTCTGTTGGACGGCACAGACAAATGTCATCTTAGTTTCTTGTCATCTATTGTTAGATTCAACACGTAACTTAATTTTCCTAATCTTGCATATGGAAATTAAGCCTCAAGCTATATTATCAGCCTTGCCTCACAGGTTGAACATGTTGTACAGGTTTTAGGTAACTGGGAAATTATTCTCAAACTGTGAATACGTTTGTTTTGGTTTTGGTATCAACGGACCCCGACTCTGACCAGCAGCGCTAATAATGCATAACTCCTCTATAAACCCAGGTTGCTGACAGTTTCTGTGATTAATTACATTGGAATCCTCCATCACACGTACTAAAGCATTTTCCCCTGTAACTGAGAAAAACATTACCAGTGTCATAGAGCCTTCAGGAAGCGCTAACACATAAATTAGCAATGTCGCCCATCGTTAAGATATACGATGCTATAAAGCCGAATACTAAACCTGCCAACATACACTATGCACTGTCATTCCTTGAGGCCACTTCTAACTTTCCGTTTCCCTATATAAGGGGCAGAGCTATACTTACACACATACAGGTGTGAGTTTGGCACAAGCAGCAGGCTGGCAGGTGTGTTTGCTATTGCAATGTGATAATAACTATCATTACAGCCCAGGTAAGAACAGGCGTCGTAGGAGGAGGTCGGGATGGAGCCGAGGGGAAAGCAATAATGCTTTTACCAGGAGGTGAGCACAACTGGCGTTTCTGCTCCCTGCACAGCCTGCCATACACACACATTTAAAGAGGTACACATACGCACAAACCAAAACAGGGAGAAGGAGATACACAAACAGAGACTCACACAAATTAGCACCTTGGCGATTTAAATTTAGCTCCAAATGAGCCCTTCAGTGAGTATCAGTATAAATGCCCTCTACCGATTACTGTTATTTCATGGAAGCAGAAAAGTGCAAGTTAGTGTTTTTAGACTGTAATTGCTTATAGATTATGTGCAGATGTGATAAAATCTAAATTCTTTTGTGTGGCATTACAGAAAACTATTTTACATCCAATACAATTCTTATAACATGCGTTACTATAATTTATAAAGACTATTTTTTTTTTGCGATCAGAGCTTTAAAATCAGCAAACTAAGAGATGTGTTCCACGGAAAGTTCTACGCTTGTTTACATTGGAAAAGTGATAACATGTCTTCCTAAATCAAACTGAGTTATGACTAATCCCCCCCACACACACACACACACACACACATCTAGGTAACTGTATTTGGAAAGATAACAAATATTTTTTCAGGCTTTGCTCTGTATTTCTGCTGAAACAGTCAGATGCATGCACACGTGCACATACACACAAAAAACACACATCTTTGAATCATTATGCTCGGCTTTTCTAACCTTTGAGAATCTTACCATTACCACCTTTAACTCTTAGACCTATAATCCTGCCTTTAAATGTAAATCAGACTTTTGAAATATCTCCTAACCCTTAGAAAAAAGTAGGTGTCTGCGTACTGTCCTGTTTCCTTTGCATTCTGTGATTGCCAACACATTTATCACTCATGACTTTGCACATACACATACACATACACATACACATACACACACACACACACATGCACTTTGTGACCTGAAGTCAGCTCCAAATAAAGCATTGTTTTCCAAAGCGCTGATTTAATGAGCAGATTCTGGGGCCAAGACAAATGAAAATGCATGATAAGCTGTGACTGCATCGGTGATAACACCAAAAAACACGTTTTTTAAAATCTTGTTTATGGTAATGATGATGATAATTGCGACAATTAGAATTCTGATTTTCTTGGGACGCATGTTTAAAGTGAGTGTTGTTGCCGACTTTTTGTGCACTTTAAGTGGCTCGTTTTGTGTATTTTGTGTCCATAATGTTTTCAAACTCATCAGCACTTAAATTATAATATAATACGGATGCTTGAACACACTGTGTGACAATTTAAGGGTTTGTCCCATTACACTCCGTCTATTCGTCTCTTCTTCTTCTTCTGTGTGTGTGTGTGTGTGTGTGTGTGTGTGTGTGTGTGTGTGTGTGTGTGTGTGTGTGTGTGTGTGTGTGTGTGTGTGTGTGTGTGTGTGTGTGTGTGTTAGAGAGCCTTGTACCAGATGTTATTTTGCAGGAGAGAGCAGCTTCGTATGGCTTGTTGTAAAAAGGAGAATCATTACAACATAGATTAGGTGAAATATCTCTGAGGCTACAAAACTCGGCAATAATCTGATTTTGAAACTGTTGCCACTTTCTGTTGAGGTCGTCTTAATGTAGGGTTATAGATGCAGATGTATAAAATAAAATGTAACAAATGGATTCATTGATGGTTAATAAATCCGTTACTATCCCTTCAAATAGCTTATTAGCAAGTGAGAACCCAACAATGTATTTCATTTATCCTTTATTTATGGATAGGGTTGGTAAGTCGTGAAAAGGTAGATACATCCCAACAATGGGTTGTGTTTATTTCAGTCCTGCGAGGGCTACACACCAGATTTGTACCTTTTTTTAAGACAACTTTATTTTTATCGATGGCTATCAGGATGTGAAGAGGAAGTTTCTATTGAGGATATCTATTCTGCGTGGGAGTTTCAGTCAAGATGGGCTGCAATGAAGTAAAAAAAAAATATATATATATAAAAATACAAGTGATAAATAACACAAAAACAACAATTAAATTAATAACAAAGAACAAACAGAAACATACAGGAATCAGTGTAAAAAGGGCCGAGGGTATAAGCTCAACCTGGCAACCCCAAGCTTGTTCTTATTAATGGCTTCTAGCTAATGTATAAATGTAACAATTTATTATCCATTAACACGCCATTCATTTCTCCCTACCTTTCAGCCATAAGTCTGTTACTCAGTCGGTCCACCTCCTTGTTAGACACCCAATAATGACACTAGCTTAGATGGGTTGACATGAAAAGCACCACTGTAATGAAGCACAGACTCACAGAGCTCTGTTCAAAATCCAAATTTGACCAAAATGTTTTTTTTTGGTCTGTTTTAGGCAAGGAATAATTTGTTTTGGCAAATATGCCCTCTGGTTTACTGCCCCAGCTCGGTGAAAGAGAAGTACACATCCGCTTCCCAGCGCTTTTCTATGGGACTTTCCGCATCTGTCTCCCACGCAGTAGACGAGACGAAGCTGCCCAGAGACACCAACTAACTAACAGAATTAAACTGAACTGAAATTGTATCATTTGAGCCACATGTGTGCACACAAACATTCAGATGCACTGATGAGAGACTCTACAGATCTATTTACGGATTTATTGCAGAGTGACTCTTTTTCCTATAGAAGAAACCAGCCAATAATTTTCACTGCTATGTGTCAAATGACAAATCTGTCTCTCCCTCTCTGTCATTGGCTGTTTCCTGCACGGCAACAAGTCAGCCTGTGTTCCAGCACCGGCCCCGTTCCAGCTGGCCAAACTATTTACACTACCAGGCATAAACACTTGAGATTGGGGATGAAATCGGATTTATTGCTCAAGCCGGCCAATTGTTCGGTATCTGAAGTCACACAAAGCCGTTAGTGATTAGTCCATTCCAGAAGTATGAATTATTATTATTGTGTTGCCTAATAATCAAGAGTATCGAGTTTGGCTCATGGCCGCTGTTCATAATCTCTGAGAGCAACATGGTCTGCACATGTACCAGATGCTCGCTCGAGTTTTCCTGAAACACAAATACACACACAGCACAAATACACACACAGCACAAATACACAAATATGCACACACACTCTTTTTTTTCTCCATCTCTCTCTTTTGACTTGTCTCTCCCTATCTCTCTCTCTTACACTGACACACACACACAAACACACATCCCTGTTTCTCACAGTCTAGTCTTTCTGTTGTTTGATTTACTCTGTGAACTCTGACCCTTGCCGGGCTGAGCTGGATGGACTCTTGGCCCTGCTGCTGCTCCAACTGGTTCATTTACAGCATAACCCAAATGGAACTCAGAGAGAGAGAGAGAGAGAGAGAGAGAGAGAGAGAGAGAGAGAGAGAGAGAGAGAAAGAGAGAGTGTGTGTCCTAGATACATTAACGGATTCATTCTAACCAATAATAATAATAATGTGTTTATCATTGTGGTCCAAAAATTAAACCTATTACCTTTTTTGTTATTTTAGATTAGATTTTCTTCATACATATTATTATGAACTACCTGCTGCTTCTAAACAAGAGTTGAAGAAAATGAAGTTTTTTTTGTGAACCTTAGTCAGCACAAATGAAAACCTCTTTTCAGCGTTACACCCATCATTTCAGAGTTTTACAAGTCTCTGAAGGACTTTTTGTTGTTATACATTTCCTGTTGTTGTGAAGCCCAAATCAATTAAAGAAGGCAGCAGTGATGTGATTCCATCTGACCTTAGCCTGTGAAGAAACCACCACATGAGCCTGAGAGCGGGATGGTGGGAAAGAGGGTCCTTTAAACACAAGAAAATTAAAGCATCTCAAACAGAAGAAATATTGCAGTAACTTGCTTATTCATTTCTTCGTA
The DNA here is from genome assembly GCF_022539355.2 of Hippoglossus stenolepis. Taxonomy (NCBI): domain Eukaryota; kingdom Metazoa; phylum Chordata; class Actinopteri; order Pleuronectiformes; family Pleuronectidae; genus Hippoglossus; species Hippoglossus stenolepis. Next base: position 9,750,083 of record NC_061502.1, read on the forward strand.
TGATTCTTTTAAAACAAAAACAAAAATGAAATGTAACTTTGGCCACTAGGGGTTTCTCAATCAAAACAATAACCAACGATCTAGTTTGATGATGCCGTGAAGCAGCGTTGGATCATGGGAGTTGTTGTCTTCACCTCCATTGCCGATGAAAATCTGACACAAATTCACACATGAGCAAACATGAGTCAAGTTGTTTGTTGACATTTTATTGGAGAAGTGTTATATATTATGTCAAGTTTGTCTGTCGCTTGTTTTTCACACAACTCCTTCAGATCTCAGACACATTAATAAGCTTCTTCGTGGTGGCCAACGATACGATGTCATCGTTTCATTTAGAAAGCTATATCCTTTGAGTTCTTACCTTTTAATTGAGGTTTTAAAATATAGAACTCATTCACTATTTCGAACTCTCTGGCCTCAACAGAGTCCTCAGTACAATGCAGATCCTTATCATGGGCTGTCTGTCTTGTCTCTCCACACATGTCTGAAAAGCTAAAAGAAAAACACATAGTATCGTCCTGAAATACGTAAATCTGCAGTAAATAAACCTGTCAGCACTTCTTTGAACATGTGAATCAAAAAGGGAACTTTATTTTCTACATTCCTTTGATGGCTCTTCTTAAAGTCATAGCTGTGGTATTTTGCAAAAAAGTCTCATCTCCGAAGGCGGTCCATCGCTTTGAGTTTTTAAACAGATGTGGGATCCCCACTGTTTCCTGCCTCACACATACATTCGTAAAAATATTGAGTTATGAGAGACAATCAATGTGGGTTATGACTTCATAAAGCAATTTATGGGAAATACACTTCAAGGGATAGTTCACCCAGAAATGACCATAGTGGTGAATAGATAATAGATGAGTGCATTTTCATTTTTGGGTGAACTATCCCTTTAAGCCTTCTTGCTGAGCTTTAGATGAGAAGATAGGAGAGGTTAAAACTAAAGCAACAAGATCATTGTTGGGCTGATGCATTTAAATGTTAAGAAATAAAGTGGTTCTGTTTAGGCAACTCATAGCTGGAGTTCCCGTTTTCACTCGTGTGAAAAGCTAAGCTTGTGTTATGTCACACATATGTTATATTTAGGGTGAATTAATATTGAAAACTCAGTCAAATACACTAATACATTAATTATCTTGTATTTTCAGTCATATTGAGAATCATGTTGTTCCAGGACATTTTAATTGAATTAGATGGTACGGCTCTTCGGTTTCTAAGATGTTCTCTGTCTGTGACACCCATAAAAACTGCAGTGACACACTTCCCCGACTCATCCCACCTGTTCAGACATTATTACTTTAAAGCACCATAGTAACACACGTCCTAAGCTGCCTGAGTTATTGGGTTAGCTCTTCTCCTTGTTGTGCAACACAACTCAATCCCTCGCTCTCAGTTCCCTTCCTAAGCCCTTGATAAGGAAGTGGACTGAATTTTCTTCTTTTTGTGTGTCCTTTCCAGCGAGACTGACCTAAAAGGGAGATGGGGGAGGTATGTGTTACAGTACAATAGCCGGTAAATCTCTCGGCAGTAACCACACCAGAGCACTGAGTACATGCTTATAGAGGGAGGCTAATCAGCTTTCTGCAGATGGGTTAATGTCCTTACAGTGGCCTAGAGGGGGGGGCCTATATTTAGTGTCCACTCTCTCCCTCTTAACAGGGGATAACACTGGCCCTGTTCTTCTCTCTGTCGCTCATCTCTCTCTTTCTCTCTGCTTTAATTCATCATGTGGGCAGGGACAAAAGGAAGGACTATGAGGTTAAAAAAATCAAAGAACGTCGATGATATGAAGCTGTGTATTCACTGTCAGCACAGATACGAGTGACAAAAAAAACCTCTGCACTCATCAATAAGTTTATTAAAATCTGTGTTTTGGAATAAGGTTAAAGGCGTAGATGAAGAGAAGGGTGATGGAGAGAAGAAAGAGGTGAAAGAGATCATGAGAGAGAGAGAGACTAAGTAAAATATTTATTCTCAGTGTCGGCAGGGAAAGTGACATCTGGAGGCTGAGGCCTGCGGGCATTAAGAGTGATGCAGACCGGCAGCCAGTCTGCTCAGACCAATACCATGAGTCCCTGGAGACCAGTGCTCGACTGGTAGTAAGGTGTGTGCATTTATGCACAATATACCTGTTGTCCAAGTTCCCTTTTGGCTAATGAGGTCTGGCAAACAGCGCGATGACGGTCGCTGGCGGTTATTGACGTCACTTAGAGGGGAAATCCGTCACGTTCAGCTGTCACTCGCTGGCAGCAGCTATCCTGCCTCTGGGATTGCGCGGGCACCTCAGGACATTGACCCGATAAAAACTTCCGTCTGTCTGCCAATGCCCGGGCACCAGATCAAAATGCCAGAGCTCTTTACCTCATGTAAACCGAGATCCAGTGAGGTGAAGCATCCAGGAAACAGCATGTAGGGTGAGTGTGACAATGATGAGGAAAAAAAAAACACTGAAGGGAAGAACAATTGTCTGAAGGTCTTTTTTGTTTTTAATTATCAAGTCGAAAAACTTTGCAACACAATCATCAGATCATTATTTCCATGTCCAAACAGGATGGCAGTTAAAAACACACGTATACAACTGTGACACAATCTCTTTGGAGCAACAGAAAAAAAACATATGAAACAGTTCAGCGCACAAAGTCAAATCTGCATCTCAGTTTAAACACAGTGTCCACCTGCGCTGCTCCGCCTCACACAAAGTAAAACACAAATGTTCCCCACACCACGAAGAAAAACAAAAAGATCTTTGACTCAATGACACAGCTTTTGAATCTGCCTGCTACAACCAGCCAAACACAAACTGTACAAAAATAGAGATCGATAGAAAAATAGGAGCTGTGATTAAACATGGTGAGTCTCTTGCACTTTTAAAGCTGAGAAAAATCCTGGCTCAATTCATTGCCACTCAATTATCAATGTGATTGTCTGTTGCCTGTAATCTAATTCATTCACTGTGTGGTACTTTAGGAAAATAATAAAAAAACTGACTGATTGTGCTTCCTTACACATTTGAAGCTTTTGTATCTGCTGGGTCTTTGACAGGTTTAATGCTTGTACATTGCTGAAACGCACACAATCCAACCTCCACCCCTCTGACAAACACACATCAGCATCACCTCCCAGCTCTGCAGATATTTGCCGACGCCAGTACAGGAGATGCAAATCCTAAAACAGCTTGTATACATGGAAAGCAATCATTTTTTTTCTATTACAGTGAATATCAAAATGCCTTTGTACACAAAATATCGAGAAATTCACCATTCTATATATTTGATTTAAAAAGATGGGATTATATATTTGTATTGTTTTGATTTTATAAAAAATTTCATGTGTAAAGTGTTTATCACTGTTTCAATATGCATTTCAAATAAGTTGCACTTCTAATTTACTTTCTGTTTAAGATGCATTTGAAAACTTGAAGGCGTCCTGTAGAGTTTTTCACCACTAGTAGCGCTATGGATCAATGTTTTTGACAAGTGCGTCCCCATTTCATTTGTATCGTGCATTCCTCCAATGATGCATATGCACATTGAACCAAACAGGGCGTTTTAAAATATCAAAACTTCATATATCCACCCAACAGTTTTGTTTGACGTTGAGGATAAAACATAACTTGATATTGTTCTTTACTGATCTGAACTCCACAGGGCACCTTTAAGAAAGGTTGAGTTGCATATTTCAAAGGGATTTATTCATTTGCATTTTACCTTCTGTATGTCAACATTTCAGCATGTAGCGTGTGTGCATGTTGATTTACACTTTTTAAGAATTACTTAAAACTTCTCTCTGGGATAAGTTGCATGTTTGGCTGTCAGGCTGTGCACTGGTCCGTTTCATGTTGCAACAGAAAAGGGCAGTTTATTCTCTCCTGTGACGAAACTGTTTCTCCCACAAGTACGACCTAATTTACTTTAACAAGCACTTTTACCCCCTCCCCGCACTATCCACCCTCCTCCCGCCCCTTCTTTCTACAGATGATGAGATTACGTTGTTACTTCCTCTTTGGTAATCAGGATGTGCGTTCGTCCAGCAGGACCGCGGATAAGAGCAGGCTTTAGCGAAACGTTGTCAAAAAAGAAAAAAGGAAATAAAGTTGAGGAAGATACATTTCTCAGTGTAAGAGACCCTTATTCAGGTATTGGTAAACTCTCACAATACATTCATCTTTAACAGGTGTCATCGTCGCTCGTCACTGAGACAACTCGGCGGCTCTCCGCAACCACAAAAAATGTCTCTTCCCTTTAGGCTTTGTCGAGGCACTTAAAAAGAAACTTATCCCTGTACAGGAATAAAGCATGCATTGTTTTGTTGTTGTTGTTGTTTTTTCAGTTCAAACAGAACTTGAGTGTCGAAGTAGATCTTTGGATTTGTAAACAGTATCGTTCCTCTTTTTGCATGGTCCGCCCTCCTCCCCCCCATCACACATACACCCACACACAGAGCAGAGCACATGTTAAAGGTCAAAGGGTTGCTGTTGTTGGATCAAGAATCAATATCTTCATTGCAGCATGTTCAATATCTTCAATGCCTCGTGTGCGTGTCTGTTCCTCTCCATGGCTGCCGCCTGTAAATGTGAGGGTCTGGTTTGTGTTTCTGTCTATTTTGAGTTCGCAGGAGGAAAATATCGTTATATCCAGGGTGTCGAGGACTCTGAGGCTGAGCTCGACTTGCGGTCTTTTCCACCAAATCGATCTTAGCCCTGATGAATGAACCATCAAACTGATGGTCCAGCCTCTGTCATTGGCATCTCTCCCTGTGTGCTCAGCTCCTTCATGCTGTTGCACCGTACTCCAGGGAAAAGCCTGTCTCTGGCCCACTGCCTTGCCTTCTTCCCTTTATTCTCTTCTTTTAACTGCGCCCTAATGTCTGTTTAAATTTGTCTCCAGCATTTCCTCTCTCATTTCCCTCAGTTTCCCATCTTACAGAAGAGATAAAAACATCATCCCTTTTGACTGTGCATGTGTTCCACCAGCTACACAATAAAGCATAGATGCTCAGAAGGTTTAGTTACAGGGCAACCAGCTGGCGTACATGGGATGCTGTGAAGGAGTAAGATACTGATGATGAGGAGGCGAGGTTGGACAGGCGTAGACAGGCTGAATCTGTGCTACATAATAGTTGCTGAAGTTGCCATCGCAGACGTAAGGGGCAGGCTGATAGAAGCAGGTGACGTTGGCAGCGTTGGGAATGGCATTCTGCTCGGCCAGGACCCGCAGCGCCAGGGACGAGATGAGGCTGAGCGTCTGGCGCCTCTCGTGGCCCATCAGGCACACCGTGCTCTCCTGCACCACGTCGTACAGCGTGGCCAGGTAGTCATACTTCCTGTCCTCCAGGTCCACAAAGTGGTTCTGCAGGTAGGACTCCAGCTTCCTCCTCTGCTCGCTCACGTCGGGAAAGTCTATGAAGAAGCGCGAGCACATGTAGCGCTGCAGCAGTTTCATCTCGCCTTCTGCGGCTGCACGGAAACCCCGCACCAGGAGGTGACAGTACTTCAGTAAGCCCCCTCCCCGGATCTCTTCGGGACTCCGCGTGCAGATGAGGCGCTTACGCAGGTGATCGAGGGCGGTGGGGAAGTCGCCGTAGACGCTCTCCCCAAGGATTGTGGGGTGGAAGGTGGCAGCCATCGGGTGCTCTGAGCACTCGTAGAAGAGGAGGAGCGAGTCCAGCCGGATCTGGAAGGAGTCCACGCTGAACTCAAACTGCCGTCGAAGGGAGTCCACGAACTTTAGCTCCACGTTCTTACCACGGTTGTTGGAGAGGGAGATGAGACTCCAGCGGTCTGAGTCATTACACACCTTCACCATCTTTTGCACATAGGCCTCCTGAAAACCCAAAAGTGAAGAGTCAGACTCAAAGCACTGATATGTGCATCTCATGGTTTTGTAAGGTTTAAATATGTGAATCAATGAGTGAAAACTGAAGTCAAAGGACACTTGAGTCCCTGGTACAACAAGATTTACTCATTTTATGTAGTTTTGTTCTATTCTCTATACTAATCTATCACTTGTACTGCAGCATAATAAGAGCAAATAACAAGCGAAACTGAACCTGAATTATTTAAATTCTTGACTAAGCCATATTTTTTACAAAGAATACACCACTCAGTCACCCACTCCTTTCTCTCTGTCTGTTAACTCCACCTCCTTGTTTTTCCTTCCTCTCACAGCTCGACTTTAGTGTTAGTTCCTGCAGCACTTCTGCCTATTTGCTCTGAAAATTACACTAAACATGCTCATCAGACGTGTTAGCTTTCATGGTTACAGGTTACAGCAAATATTGGGTCTTACAAGGAGATCATCTGGATACTTAAATCTGATAAAAAACAGTCTTAGACTGAGTGGGATCAACAACTGCACATAAATGCTTTTTTCACCATGATAAACTGTTGGTATAATGGATGCGTAAGGATTTGGTCTGTTGCTCATGATGTTTTACTGATCACATCTGTTGGTGGGCCATTAGTAGCCTTGGTAGTCTGTGGTATCCAGGTAACTGAGGGCCGACTGATTAATGTGGATCCGACTCCAATTGGATTAGACAGAATCCTCTTTGAAACCAACCTTTTTACTATTGTACGGCTCATATCTGTGCCGGTTGGGGTGTATTTGTGGAAGATCTAAATCTTGTTAAATGTAATAGAAGAGAATATGCAAACAGTAAATGTGACCATTGACTGGGAGGTGCACATAACTTCAGCAGTGAGAGATCTGTAATTACATGAGTGTGGATGGAAATGAGAGAAAGATGGAAAACTTAAGCAAACTTTCCTGGAAGGTTTGAAAGCCTGAAAAGGTTAGAGGCAAAATGTAAATTCTGCTCTGCAAATAATGAGATGAGTACAGGTTATAACATCACACTTTACCTTTAAGGTCACTGGTGTGATCTTCTCTTTATTCACTCCCTCTGGCAAGAAGTCTAGAAGAGAGTCCAGGACGATATCTTTCACTATCTGAAACTCCATCTCTCCTTTCAGGTCGGCGCAGAATATCAAGTCCAGATCTTTCCAGCCCAGCCCGCTGTCCTCATGCAGGACGTAGCTGGCAGCGGAGCCATTGAGGCGCACCTCCCGGACATGTATCCGCCTCTCCTCCATGCGGCTCCGGACCACCTTGACGATGTCTCTCGGCTTCACCTCCAGCGTCGGGAAGCTCCAGCGGCCGTGGATGGGGATGGAGCCGGTCAGGATGTTGTCCAGCCGCTGCACTTGCTCCCAGTTGAGCACGCTGAGGCTGATGCTGTCCCCGTCCGAGCCGCTGTTGGCCGCAGCGGACTCGTCCATGCTGATCAAGAGGGATGCGAACCACAGAACTTTGCACTACCTGCCGTCCTGTAGAAACGAGTCGTTGAGACTGAACTGTATCATAACATCGATATGCTGGACGAGGAGAGTGTCTCTTTACGCATGACGAAGGAGAAGTATCTGGGCGGCGTTATGCTTGTCCTACTTCTCCTGCGCACCAAACAAAGTCAATTCGCGAGCTTAGTCCAGCATCTGTTGCCCCGCTGCGCGCTGCGCTCCGGTCTGTCGCCACACTCAAGCGATTGTTCCCCACAGCATCAGCTTTTCACAACACGCCTCACTGACCCATCCATCACATTAAAAGGAAACATTTCTAATATTTACTTCTGTCCTCTTTGGCTCACTTTTACGCACGTACCACACAGCCAACAGGAACTTTTACGCATCGGCGACTGGCTGACCCCCCCCCCTGTCAGCTGCACACCTACTTCCAGAAAGTGGTGGACGGCTGCTTGTCCTTTACATTTTGGCCGTTTCTCCCTCGTAGTTGCTGCGCGATGCCACAGAGATCCAACTCCACAGCTGCTAGAGAAGTCGTCGTGCGTCCAGTCTGCGAGGCGCGCGGGGCGGGTCGGTTTGACTGACAGTCCACACCTCCTAATAGCTGCTGCCACTTCCCACGCGGACTTTGAGTGGCTGCGAGCCCGGAGACTGAGGCGTGTCTGGAGAATGGGCGGCGCAGCAGAACAGACAGAGAACAGTCGTGTTCGACGCTGACCCCCTTTTCGCCCGGAGTTGACTTCTCCTGCACCCCCTTGTTCTCCAAGACCACTTGAGTCAACACCTCTATAACTCCAGAGATGCAGCCAACCTCTAAACCCCCTGTATCATGTGTGATCAATAAGGAAACCTACTAAACAACTGATCCAACACTGCACTGAGGTTTAACTCACTTAGAAATATACATATAAATACATATATAATACAAAATAATACAACTTTATTAATCCCAACAAATGCATTTTAGTTTGTAATTACGTTTAAAATAAACTGAACTAATCTTAAGTAAACTTTAGATTTTTATTTTGACTTATAATACTCTTTAAACTTTCTGTTAATTTCTTATTTTCACTTATATTTCTTAGACTTAATAGTCTAATAAAGTCTTATCTTATCTCTAAAAGAAGATCAATAAAAAAAACAATATACAGACATCCTCTAATGTAATAAAACACTTAAACACCATAAAAGAGCCGTTCAGTTGCATTGAGGTAAAAGTGCAATTTCTTCAAAGTGTGTGCAGCTTATTGGAGTCAACTTTAGAAGCCTGATTCAACAAGTTTCTAATAGTATGGAGTGAAGAAGTGTTTTTACCAGGTAGAGTCATGGTTTAACACTAGGAATGGTATGATGTAGGTGTGTCATGAATACTGAGAACTAAGTTAAATATAATTCACTCTGGATAACATTAAAACAAATGTTATAAAGACAAATAATGACATTAGTCTTACATTAGAGTTTCTCAGGAGCCTCATAATTCACAAGTGAGTCTGACGAAAGCTCTGCACATAACCCCAACGCCCTCTAGGGGTGGTTTTTCACCCATTCATCATTTGGCCCTGCAGGCATATGTCTGTAGCATCTCTTTAGTCTGTATAACATTGCAGCAAAGTTCCAATAAACCTTTGTTTTGAGCACACAACCTGTATGTATAGCTCTTTAAAGTCTCATGTGTGCTTAATGATCAGTTTAAGGGTGAGACTTTACTGCTCACTTAACGCCTCTGATATGCAGCTTGCACAGTAAGCTGTCTGTCAGTATGTAGGGTATAGGCCACAGGTTCTGCCGCGTAGGATCTATAAGCGTAGTGCTTGGCACGTATATGTATATCTGCGTCACTACAGACGAGCCCATAAACCAGCTTACCACAGATTACCCTTGATATGCAGTGACACACGTTCATGCAGACACACACACAGACATGAGTGAAGGGACTCATGCATGCACATTCGCACCTCTGTCGATTATGCTCTGCGTCTGACATTTCGAGGTAGTGTTATATGCAACTCGCAAAGAAACGGTCAAACGTATGTGTGTAACAAGTACAGATGTTGCAATATTTATTTTCTGAAACTGGACTTTGCGGATCTGCCTGCTAACCCTGTATGGAAGTGATGATTGCTATCATTCTTGTGGCTTATCGTTAGTGTTGTAATTGGCAACAATGGTGCCAGTGTCACCTATATCAACTGACGCCTTGCATATAGTACATGTCCCCATTTTACTTGAGGTAAATGCTACACTTTGGAAATCACTTCTTCTATTTCGAGGGGAGAAGACGAAGGGATTTCCGGTACCAGAAAATGACAGTTTTATGTTGGTGAAACTAAAACTCGGATGGATACATAGATTTGCGTATACTTGATGACGCCAAACCCAGGATTTTCCTCCATATCAGAGGCATTTCTGATGCTGGTATCGGAACATTTCTAGTAACAGGCTAAGCTTTTAAACTTTATAAAACACAATCGTCAAACAAATATTAATATAAATATTTGAATAAACTGGTGGAATAACTGAATTGCAGTGCAACCACACAGAAGAGTTATTTGTTCACAAATCATGTCATGTTTTATAACCTGTGATGTCTGGCTATAGGTGAATACATATGTGCTGTATCTCATGACTGTATGTGTCAAGCACTTGAACCATGTGGGCACAGACATCACATGCTTTCCCATACATTTACTGTGTCATTTCATTATATGCCATGAGGCCTTCAGCTTCACTGTAAATAATCAGCATAGATGGGATTTATGTGTAGTGCGTGGGAGCTGTTTTCACATGGTCTTGCTTCTAACCTGTGAGTCATCGGGTAAACAGTGGACCATGCCACAGCCACTTAGTGTTAGCAATAAACAAAAGTCAAAATTTAAAATGATAATATCCCAGCAATCATTTAAACATTGAGAGCGTTGAACTGCCAATGAAGATGTTGTGCAATGATTCAAAAATAGTTACAAAATGGAGACGTGCCAACATCCGGGATGTTACCTGATCACCGGTGGACGACCTTTCTTGATATCCTGCTGATAAATATGGCGTTACCATGAACCATCTATTCTCCTGAAGTTTATATGCACAGTGTACTTTCAGCAGGTTATCACATCTTGAGTCCAGATAAATGATTTATTATTTATGTTATGTTCTAAAATGGTATAACTTACGCCAAGTCTGACTCAAACATCTGTTATACGTCTTAACAATGTGTACATTTCCAATGCAATGAGAACTTGAAACTTTATTCGAGTTACAGACATCATTGTGACATTTCCTGGTTGCAGACACTGCAGCTCCAGAGGTTCATACAAGGCAGCTGGTCAGTCACACCTGTCACTTTCCCCATTCACCCACTGGCACAGTGTCAGGCTTACTGCCGTGGATACTTACCATGAAGCAGTGACTTACCTGATCTCTGACCTGTGAAGTGGATGACACCGGCTTGGTATCCAATGTGTGACGACATCAGAGGGCTGGCGAGGGGATTGTCAGACAGACCTTTTGTCAGGCTGCCAAACCAATCATCACTTATAGACACAAATTTGTGTGTTTGAATACGTCCATCACCGCACTTTCTGAGCATTAATGTGCACAATGCTCATGACTGTTGCGTATTTTTATTTAGCATGAAGCTCTATGTGTTTGTTAGTTTGTGTATTTTCTTTGTGGAGATCTCCCTCTATTTATAGAGCCAACTAAAACCACGGGCTTCATTCAGAAAGTCAGACATATTCGGGCAACACATCATTTGCACCTCACTTTCTGATCACTTCTAATGTGACTCACCTTCACCCTGCAAACTTTACTATCAATCATGCATTCCCCCTCTGCATTTAATGCTGCTCTTCCCTTTTTTTTCTCATCCTCTCTTCAATCCCCCTTACCGCCATTCCTACATGTGGAAGTTGATTAAGAGATTACAGTGAGTCCGTTAGCTGAACGTGCCTCCACTCTCCTCCTCTGTCCCTTTACCCACCTCACTCCCTTAACATGGTTTACTATTTTTATTTTTGGATTTCTATTAGTAGGAAAAAATCCACCTTTGATACTGGGTTGTCCCAACATGCACCTCTCACTTGGCCCTTCTACAGAGTACTTACATCTACTCTCCCCATTGGTGTAGACTGGGGAGCAAAGGAGGTTGTTCACAAGTGGAAACTAAGAATTTAAACAAAAATACTTATTAACACATATTTTCTTACAAATGTTATTGTTTTAGCAAAATTGAAACCTCAATTACCTGGGATTGATGAACAAAGTTGCTTTATGGGAGGTGATTCCATGACATTGTTTGTTAAAATGATATGAGTTGTTTTTTGGTGCAAATTTTTTAATGGTCAGTTACCATAAACACCCTGTGGCATCATGTCTAACAACAATAATGCTAGTGTGAGTTAATTTGTGTTTTAACAGTCTATCTGATACGTTTGGAAGATGCTGATATTACCTGGTTAAACATTTATCCAAAGAGTTAACGTTGGATTGAGCAATTTGGCTTTAATGTTGAGCCAGAATCTGTAAAATTTCAGGGAGTATCGCCACTTTATGGAAAATATATCATCAGGTTGTTACGACTTGTAAACAAAGAAGCGTTCGACATTAGCATCACGTGTTTGGCTAGCGGAAGTTTGGGCCTAGTTCACTGTGTTTGGTTTCGTTGGTCATGTCCAACAACAATCAAGCTAAGTTATGTTTTTAAAGTCCATGTGATTTGTGAGGAAGATGCTAACATTAGCTTGTTAAATTTGGCAATATGGCTTTAAGATTGAGTGCATGAATCATTACATTTTGTTGTAAGAAGTATTTGGTCGCTTTATGGAAAAAAACTAAATTGATCTTCACCAGGTTGCTATGACTTGTGAATAAAGTAGCTAGTTAGACTTAGCATTTGATGCTTGGCTAGCTGGATTGAAAATTGTGCTTTGATTGATGCTGTTGGTTCGACCTTGTAGTTGCACGGACAGTTTTGAAATTAGCATAACTAGATATCTGTATTTTCTAACTTCTGTATAACAGAACGCTGAAGGCTGTTTAATACATCTTCTCTATTCCCTTTAAAACAAACAGAACAAATGTTTGCATGCATATATATGTATATATAACATATATATGTATATATGTATGTTATTATCAGGGACTGTAGTGAACACATTGTCCTCAGTTGTGTTGTGTTGTGTTGGGTCTGCTGAGAACCAACATGTCTTGCATCTCAGAAATAATTGTATTTAAACGTCCTGCCCACAATAAACTGTTGAACTCGTGATCTTATTCAAATCACTCTGGAATCAGCTGCAAGAAATGACCAACCTTCTTTTCCCACTTCTGTGCAGGAAATTCACATTGTCTGCATGACTCTAGCCTGTGGAGCTTTGACACACTACAGCCTACAGTACATGTGGTTGTGAAGCTCACGGTGTAGCCGGCGACGCTGTATCCAGGCAAAGTAAAACTTCAACTGTGTCTTCAATCAACCTTCCCAGTCAACCTTGACGAGTGCAATAGTGTAAGCCCCCACTAAACTCTTGCACAGCCACTAATGAGATTCGCTGACGTGCCCTGCACTGTAAGCCATGCTGCAGCGCTCCTACAACGTCTTCCTGGTATCAGTATGCTCATGGCAAATATAAATTATAAAGGACTGTTGTTATGAAATGAAGACAGAACAGTGGAATTGAGATCAAACATGTGCAGGGTTGTGATTACAGGAAAAAACACACTGTTGGTTATAACTCAAACATGACCCACATATGTGCAGACACATACTGTAAATGTAAAATGTTTATTCAAGGTTCCATGCAAAGATCATAAACTTATATTTGATGTTTACAAGTCGTCGATCATTGACTAACACAGACATTTGTATAAGAACCCTTCGTGAACTGAACTGAACTCAGTCAGTTAATGAAGTCCCAGAGATTGATCCAGTCCTCCTGCTCTGTAAGTCAATACGTGCTTTGTTATTTTAACAAACTGTTCTACTTCCCTGACCTGTCATGACTGAGAGCAACACACTGTTGTAACAAAATAAACAGGAAGTGAATCACCCGATCTGTGACTCGGCTTCCTATCTGATACTGTGGTCGGAGATGTCGAGGCCACATTGATATGTGCTGTGAGAACAAACATGCAGATACAAACATCCACAAACATGTCTCCTTTGTACAAAAACTGAAATTAGCCTGAAACAAAGACAGAGTTTTATAAACCCAACAAACCGCTGTTTCCCAACTTGCAGTTTAAGGCCCTTACAAAGTTTAACTAGGGGATTACCAGCAACTGCTTTGGGTCCTGCAACTCAGTTGGGCCCAAAATCTGTGCCACGTGTTCCAATTTAATTAAAAGTGTTTGGAAAAACACAAGTTAAGCACAATATTAGTAAGTGATCTGATGATCTGCTTTATTACTCGTCTGAGGCTCTGTTTCACTAAGTTGTCCAGAATCAACATTTCATTACACACCAAAAAAGTCACTCGGTCAAAGTTGACTCAGTGTGAGTCAGAATAACAACAGACCAGTTAGTCAACTTTACCCAACATCAACAGGTTAGGGGCTATTTACCCAAAAAGTCAATATGACATTTTGCAAAATAATATAATATATATAATATGCATATATAATAGATACATGTTACTTATCTATGAATAATGTGTAGTGTAGTAATATGTGGAAAATTTGGGGAAACAATGACAATATTTCCGCAAAACTTGCTGAGCTTGTTGTGTCCAACACTGAGTCAAAACCTTTTTATTTTATCATATATTTATAACCGTATAAAGAAAACCATAATAACACATGGGTCCAAAAAACTTTAAATATACATTAATATTTGTAAGAGTAATAAAATAAGTAGTTTACAAGGCATACTGGGTAAAGTTAACATTATATTATGAAATAAGCCCAAACTGGGTAATTTGTGACCCTGTTATTTCTATAGTGTGAATACATTATTTCAGTTTTGTGTCTACGTGTTGCACCTTATTATGTTTAATGAAATTACCACATGGCAAATAGAGGAGTTCAATCTGGCCCTTCTTGTTCACCCTGCAAATGGTTAAAGACACAAGTGCACATTGCTTTGATTTGAAGGATCTCAAGCCCACGAGGCTGGGAACCACAGCACAAAAACCAAAGAAACTTACTTCATCTCTCTGGAGCCTTTTTATTTTTTTTAATTTAATTCCTCCTTCCTCGTCAAAAGCCTTTCTTCCAGTTTCATAGAGAACATGGAAAACCCCTCACTAGTTCCAACAAAGGTCACATTCACACAGCATGAAAGACCACGGTGCCACCTGCTGGTTGACAGCAAACAGCCCACGTTCTACTGGACTGACCTGCAACTAATCAGTGACTCTGTTGAAACATCTCTTGACATCTCGCTAGATGGCGCTCTTCTCATGCTGCTCAAACAGAACTTGCAAACACTTAATTTCTCCTCTCTCTCATTTCCCACACGTTAGTCTGCAGTGAAATGTAAACACATGTATTTGTACAGCTGTGACGGGTAAGCAGTGTCATCCCAGAGCCAACTGAGGTTATCTGATCCTTTAATGCGATGGGTTATGGTCCTGTTTTCAAAAGCTGAAGGATATAGAAGGCATTTATTACATAGACGCACAATGACAAAATCAGCCATATTGGTTATCAATCATTCAAAGCATTTCTCCACACGTTACATGTGTAGAGTGATTCATGGGGAGACTGAGCCCCTTTTCTGTTTAAGATAAAGCTGACATTACATATATTCGACATATTTATGTGCTATGGCAAATCTAAGTCATTACAGTTGCAAGACGGATCCGACAAGATGAAGTTTGTGTCAGAGCAAATTAACACTCTTAACAATCTTTTTGTCCTTTATTTTAGCGCTTTGTCAGCACCATTATGTCGCCCCGGCAACAGTTCTGCTCTGTTTCTTGTCTGTGAGACAGATGGCTCGTTTGACTGTAGTTGCAAATGCTTCATTTCAGCTTTGTTTTGACTCTGCACATGATTTATGATCTTGAACGAAGCAAAAGTAGGAACCGATTGTCTTCTGTGTGTGTGTGTGTGTGTGTGTGTGTGTGTGTGTGTGTGTGTGTGTGTGTGTGTGTGTGTGTGTGTGTGTGTGTGTGTGTGTGTGTGTGTATTTGATCATGAACTCTGCAAGTACATGTAAACAACAGGATAGACCACATACATTTGCATTTCCTTTTAAAGCATCTGTAACCTCTTATCTGCTTTCACAAGTGAGATAACACACTCTGCCGCCTCAGTAACACCATATGTTGACATGGCACGATAAAGAATTCAATGCACAACAAACACACACATGCAGCCACACTTTCTCTGTAACTGCAGTCAATCTGCAGGATCAACATGTGACAGCCTCGTGCTCAAATCAGTGGATTTTATGGAGATGTGTTTTGCTCCAGAATATTTCAATGGTGAGATCTTGTAGGAAATCCATCCACTGTGCGAGCTGCAGGCTGCAGGCTGCAGGTGATGTGGCAGTAATTTTGCATGATGGTCAGTCATTTGGCACTTTGCTCTATCATGAAAGCTTCAGGGTGGAGCTGCACTCCTCTGCTCGTCTGTCTCGACGTCTTTTTTCCTCTTTTGAGCACGACCTCAGTGAGAGGTGATTTGGGGTGAGGTGTTCTTCCCTCGCTCCCACCGCGCAGAACAGCAGTGCACAGGGAAATGAAGGAGAGATGAAAGATAAAAATACTGTCTGGTGTATAATTGAGGTTCTGGATGAAGGGAGTGAAGACTGCACGGAGCGATGATGAGTTAGGGAGGGTGAGTAAGAAGGGGGTTGGAGAGCATAAACAAAACATTTGGAGCAGATGTGGACAGATGATGAAGATCCTTAAATAAAATTGCTAACTCTAGTCTAAGAGGAGGACCACGTCACCACCTCACATGCAGCATCCAGCCAGCTGCTCCCATCCAAGCCTGATGTCACATACCACAGCTTTCCCCATTTACCTCGCAGGAAAGTGCTTTCCTTCCACAGCTCTCGACTTTGCTTGCCATTTTGAGCTTTGTCTAACTTTTTCTCTTTGGCCAACTTGCTTATGTCTTTCATTCCAGACAGTAAATCAGTAAATAGTGTAAATTTTAAAAAGCATCCAAAACACGGCCTCAATCGACCTCATCTCCTATAGACCCAGGTATTCCAGAAACTCCAGGGTCAGAGGTCAGGAATTTGTCACTACTCTTACCTCCATAAGCTAAGGAAATGAACAGTATTAGGCCAAGTGTGCAATTACCAACAGGTGTTTGATGGTGTTCAGGGCTTACTGGTGGCTGCAGGCCTTTTGGAGGGAGGTTTTAGAGCAGTTGAGGATACCAGTTGTGTCTGGGTAGTGTTCTTTAAAGCACTGGGGCATGGTGACACAGATAGTTTCCCGTGGAAGCCACTGAATGTATTGCCTCAGATTTTCTTCCATTAGGTCAATCCTGTAGCTCAACGACGCTCTGAGACACACTAAACCTCTTAGCCAAGTCTTCCTGGAGCAGATTAAGCGTTAACTTCATCAAAGTCAACAGAAGCTGGTCTGTTGGATCAAGCTGAAAGGTTCCATTGTAGAGAGGTTCAAGGTGGTCAGCCACTGAGTGAAAAGCAGGAAGTGACGAGCGAGTACACAGCAAAGAGAGAGCCTCGGTCCTTGGAAGAGTCTCGGTGAGAGGTTCGGCACATTGAGTTCCCTGGTGAGCAAAGGCATCAGGTGGAGCCTTGAGGAGTAGCTGTGGTCGTCATGTGTGCAGTCCCAACTTCTCTCTGGGAGTACGGCACATCCTGTTCATCCATGGTCTCATGCTCCATGCTGGGTGTTGCATTGTCATCTAAAAAAATAGTCAATTGTATTTCTTACTTATATGTAGCCTATGAACAAATGAAAAAGAAAACCCCTACTGTAAATAAGACTATGAAATTATCCACAAAAATTGCAAGTGGCAAATGAGTTTATGTGTACTTCCAGATTATGTATTCATGCCCATACTTGGTCCTGCAGACAGCCATAGATATGCAACCTGTTTCAAAAGACTATATAAGGGTTAGGCAGGCAGGCAGAGGCAGGAAGTAACAGTTATTCAGTTTAATCTATTCATTGCACAATATTCACATGAGTTTACGGCATATCTGTTCAATTTAAACTATGCATATTTACAGAATCTGTTCAATGCACAATATTTAGCTTATCTGATCATGAATATGTTCTGCAGCACAGCAGCTACTACCAGCATTATGTTTTTCCATATAGGGTTTGCCTTGAAATGGCCCCAAATACAACTTTTCTAGTATAAAAGTTGTCCTATGTTCGCAACTATATACCACTACTGTACAACATGAAGCTCATCTTCTGCTCCTGCAAATATTTCAAAATAAAAACGTTTTTTAAACAAATGAATTCAGTCAACAGAAACGCTGGAGTGTTATTATTTTAAAATGGGTTCAGGAAGTGTTGCAAGCATTTATGATGAAAATGTGGTGAACGATTATTTTCACAGTTTATTTGGCTGTGAACCACATGCAGCCGCAGTTTCGAGGTTTATGAGGACATAACCGAATTCTATTTGAGGAAATACAGTCCCTTGGACCAAGCGACGAACCTGGGGTGACAGGGCGCTTTCAGTCGCCGCCCCCTCTCTGTGGAACTCATCACCACCCCACATCAAAAATGCCCCCACACTGCTATCATTCAAATAGGCCCTCAAAACCAGCCTCTTCAGACTTGCCTTCCCACGCCAATTCAATTCATGTGGCTTCCACTGATCGCATGGATTCCGTGACGAGCTGTTCAAATGTGTCTTTCTCCGTTGCTCCAAACATTCATCACTGGAATGTGTCTTATCAAAAGAATTTATTGAACTGGATTCCAACAGGCATCAACTTCGCTGTTGCCTCATAGATAATTGCTGTGTGTTTATAATCACGTCCTTTCCTGTTTGGAGACACACGAGGCCGATTTTAAGTGTTTGTTTTGGTGTCTTTACATCTGTGTGGCGGGTTAGAGTTACATCAGATGTAATATCTTTCATCAACAGTAATTACTTGACTACCTCAGCATGTTGCCTCTACGTGCAAAGTTGGACCAATACCTTCACTTTTTGTTCCAACAGCTGATTGAAATGCAACTCAATGATACCCTCTCTGGTTTTTAACTCTTATTCCAATCATCACTCACAGAGTAATTGGGTCATCTCTGCGGCTCCAGAACAATTAAAGCAGAGGACAGCTCATCAATATGTGCGATACTGGGTCGGGCTGAGGCAGAACAGAGTTGCAGAAACTCCGGCCAGCTGGCTGAAGGCGCTCTTGTGAAACCTAATCATGGGAATGAGCAAAAAGCCAGATTAAGATCAACAGCTGCATGTTATTCCTCTTCATTGTTATTCTTCCTAAGAATCTTCGGGCCGGCTACAGTTTAGGTGTCAGCAGAGTGAAGCACACGGCAAATTGTTCTCTCCTCCTACTTTGATTCTGCCTCCTAAAATTTGTCCGATCTCGTGTGAATTGATTCATCAGTCTTTTCAATTGACTTTGGCTTTGTGGAACTAAGAGAAAATACAAGTTGTTGGGCTCATCTCAAGAGATAACTGATCATTTTCTATCTGTTAGTTTTGACAACAAAAATGGAAACATTTTGTGTTGTCTTGGTTTAATTTTAAGCTGAATATAATGGGAAAGTTGACAATAGCTAAAAATGCTGGTAAGCTAAAAACCATTCAGTAATGCGATTTTCATTCCAAGGGAAAAGTTTAAGCTTGAACATCTGCATTGTAATGGGCGTCTGTGCCCAGGGAGAGGGTCATCCACGAACCAGAAGATCAGCGGTTCGATCCCCGGCACCTTGAGTATGCTTTCCGAAGTGTCCTCGGGCAAGATGCTTAACCCCAATTTGCTCTTCGTGGCTGTGTAGAGAGTGTATGAATGACTGTGACAGTAACAACACTGGGAATAGAAGTGCTGCATGGATGTGTGCATGAATGAGTAAATGTGACTTGTGCTGTAAAGCGCCTTGAATGGTCAATAAGACTGGAAAAGTCCCCTTACCATTTCAATAGCATCATTTTGGTATCTATGTGTTTGGTAATCAGAAAATGTATTTCAGGTCAAGTTCAATATACCCCTTTTTAAAACAGCCGCAGTCAACCAAAGTGCTGAACTGGTGTAAAATAAAAACTAGAAACAAATGAAAACAGAGAATAAATGGAAAATGCAAAAGTTCTAAAACATTAAACATTACAGATAAGTGAAAATTGCACTGCAAAGGCCTTTATTTCTGTGCCTAGATCTCTGGACATCTAGAAGCATCAGGTTGGTTGACTTCAGTGCCCAGAATAGAGTATGAATATGCAATAGTCCAATTAAATAAAGTGGTGCCTGCCATTTAAAATCTTAAATCTTTTTAATGGGTCCATTATAAACATAAGAGTTCAGAGACATAGCAAGGATAGAGATATAGCAAATAAACATGAAATAAAAGTCAGAGGGGACATAATCCTGGGCTGTACCACGAGTTGTATGTGTGTTGTGAAACTTGGCGTCAAAGCAAACCTTTCTTTTCCATATTTGCATGGATCCCGATGGAGGAAGGATGATAAAGATAGAAGAGAAAAACATGCAGTAGAGAGGCGGATGATTTATTCCTGTGCCATTATGGATTCAGCTTGACATCCTCACCTTGCCAAACTGTCTCCCACTAGCTCACATGACTGAGTGCGGTCCCAGAACAGTGGATAGCTCTTATTTAAAGAGGCTGTCAGGGCCCAGCACAGTCGGACAATAGTGCAGAACACAAAGAGTGGAGGGGATGCCAAAAAGGAAAAAATGAGAAAAGAGAATCACTTTGCACTTTTATTTATTTATTTGCAAGTAAATGTGACCGTGCAGCACTCAAAGTATGTATAATAACCACAATGGAGTCTTGCACAGACTCTGTGCTGGTAAACACGTCATTGTTACCTCTACGTGTGCCAATTCTACAACAACCCAGATAATAAAATATGCATGAAAACACAAAATGACTGTGGATGAATGTTAACGTTTCCACAGCCTTTCACTGAAATAGTTCATTACAACGTGTGTGTTGTGTGTGTGTAATCCTCCTTTCTCTGGAGAAGAAACAGAAGTAACTTCAGTGTGTGTGTGTTTCTTCAACTGTCACTTCCTAATCTTAGGGCTTCACCGGCTCCAGGGGCGTTGTGTCTGAAGTGAGATTATTGTGCAGCAAAATGAGCTTTAATTCAACCTGATGCTAGCTTACCCTGTATGATCACTTTTAAGGTACCGAATCCTCATAATCAAGCTTATAATCACATCTTATTCTGCGCTCCACCCTGGAGCCAATATTAAGTTTAGCAAAGGTTCAAGTCCAAGAAAAATACTGGCCTGTATCCTGTGTCCAAAAAGCCAATAACCAAAAAGTAACTGGTTTTTATTCCAGATGTCAGGAGCAAGTAAAGCCTGTACCAGTTTTTTTTCCCCCATTATATTCAACTTATTGAACACATTCACTACAGATGCTAATATAATACATTGATTTTATTTTCCAAGATGTCAAATGTTGCAATTGCACCAGAACGACAAATATGGTTTCAATTAATTTAGAATGTTACCAGGGCAGGAGTTAGTAGATCGGCCATGACTCCTCCTCCTCATTCATTACATACTGATCATCACTCTCAGAGCAGTAACACAAGGTGGGGGAGAGAGACATACAACACATGGCCAAAAGTATGCAGACACATTAATATTACTGCTGTGTGTGATTCTATAACAGCCTCCTCTCCTCAATAGTTCAACCCCTTTCAGCCATAACACTCCTATAACAGTGAGGTCCACCACTGATGGTGTGTTCGTCTGCGTTCCAGTTCATCCCAATGCTGCTGGATGGGGTTGAAAACGGAGCTCTGTGCATGGATCAGCGGCATTGTCATATTGACTAAGATGTACCTTTATTGAATATGATCATATTATCGTATCACAACAAAACATGGAAAATTACCCCAGTCCCGAAAATCCATAAAAGTTTGTGACTGTACATACTTTTACCACCACACAACACAGTGTAGATTAAAATAGTCTTTAATCTTAGAACTCATATGATGGATGACTGGATGATGGAAGATAGATAAAGCTGATATAATTCGGTCTTGTTTAAGGGTGCTGCGGTGCCATAGATGGTTTCGACTGTCAGTGTTCTTATCGGTGCAGACAGCAGTTTACAGCTAATGAAAATACCTCTGTAGCAATAAATCAAATAATCTCAAATACATTTATAGTTTAGTGGCTCTGTTGTCGACTGAAGAGCTCCCTGCTTTAATGAAGAGTCACATTATAGCTTACGTGCTAAAAAGGAAAAGTGTTGCTCAGATAAAAACATGTGAAATAAGTTGGTAAGTTCTTTAGACAAAGATCCAAGATTCACAGATCTTTTCTTGCTCACATCAGCCTTGATCCTTCTTTTTTCTGTAGGAACTGTGGACCCTAGCATCAGTGTCCAGGTTCAGCCAAGAATTACAGGTCTCCAACCGGTAAACACATGGTGGTCCAAGTCAGACTGGTGATGCGCAACGTTCAGTGACAGAGGAGTAAACATAACAACAGCACAAACAAGTGTCTCTTATCACAGCAGAGGATCTGTAAACAGAAACGTACGCTGGACCACACACACGCAGTGGAAGAGAGCACAGAAACATACACATTAAGCAGCAGACGCTAGCAGGACAGATATCCACGTCCCACGAACACAGGCCTCCACTGACACACACACACACACATCTGTTTTGATTTGGAATAACAGCGGAGCAGTGATGTTGGAGTGATGGGCTGATGACAGTCAGCACACACGTCAGCGTGTTTATCAGAACTTTGCTTATTGTGTTAGTAAAACACTGACGGCTCTGCACGTTAAACCTCATCACATGTTATCACAGTCAGTGGTTTTGACTTAAAGGTTCCTGAAATAATTTGGGTGTGAGTTTCAATGTCACATTAGATTCATTTTCACGGGGAAAGTGGACAAAAATACACAAAGACAACTGGATTGTGTACAAGGTTTACAAAACGTATTGTAAATGTATAAAAGTTTTTAAGTCATTTAAGTGACTATACGTTTATTTTGATTTTACTGCACGTTAGAACATGTTGCTGTTTCCCTGTTGGATAAAGCAGACAAAATAATTCAATTAAGTCATCCATCATTTAATATCTGTTTATATCTAACATACATTCTTCTCACACCAGCCATTGACTAAGTTGCCATTAACTGCAGACTTTGTATTTATTATTACAGTAATATTAAATATCATATATATTGATATCATGCTATTTCATAATGATCAGCATATATAACATATAAAGACAAATAATTGGTTTTCTCTCATCCTATTTGTTGCAAAAGTTTATTTATTACTACACTGTATGATGTCATAGTGAAGTCACGATGATGGCATTCCTAGGATTATGAATTATTTACATACACACAAACATTTTGTACACACACACACACACACACACACACACACACACACACACACACACACACACACACACACACACACACACACACACACTCCAGCTAAGAATGGTAATAATCTGTGGTTTTTATTACATTGTTGTTGTAACTCTACAATATATAGAACTGGTATTATAGAGGATTTCCAGTCTCCATCAAAGAACTGTTCCACCCCAGTTTGTACCGAAGCACAACTGTACTCTGACAATTGGGATCTTTACTGGCCAAAACACATAGACCTATTTCTAGAGCACAGCCCTTCCCTTGGCATGGAGAGTAAATCCTCCACTGAAGCTGCAGAAAGCAGAAAAACACAGTCAGCTCAAATGATCCATAACACTGATGTTCTTAATTCATTTCAGAGCTTTGGTTGATTCGTTTATCTCAGTCTGAAATGAATAAGGTAAGTCTGTTTTATATTACTGAGGAACTCAACCTGGATGTCACGGAACAGAGACATTTCAGCTTTCACAGGGATTTGGCAAGTTTCTGTTATCTGGACTATTTCAGACTAATGCAAACTTTAACTCAGGCCTTTTTCTGTTTCTTTTCTTTCTTTTAGCCTGTCAGACATTTAAAGATGCATCTTTTTACAATCTACTATAAAAATAAAAGGGTTGATCAGCGGATTCAGGCTCAGCCACGGAACTTGCAGTCATAAAACAGTTGGACATTTATACTTTAGTTTCCAAATACAAATGAACAGGTCTAATGGGCTTAATAAGATAGAGCATGCATGTAGCTCTTAAGGAAGCCCACATGCACAAGTATGAATGCATGTACATGTGCACTGTGCATCACATTAAGAAACACAAGATTATGTCCTGAGTGGTGCTACTTTTTCAGGGCAGCTCATAGACTGTGTATGAAGATAGACGATGAATCTCCACTTCCTCCCTTTTTCCCGAAATTTGGCCGAAACAGGAGTTGGCTTTGGTGTTGCTTTCCAATGCTGGAGATGGTGGATGGACATGGCGAATAAAGAAAATAGGTTTGACACTGAATTTAATACAAATTTATGCCAGGTAGCAATAGCGAAAAACTTACATATGGCCCCATTAATCCTAATAATATTTAATTGTGTGTCATATGATGTACAAGTGTCTTCTTTAAGTTGCACCTGCTTGAAGCCACAGCAACATCAGACATTTAAATGTGTCAGTGTGTCACATGACATATGGCATAAAGGAAGATGGCACCAGCTCTGCATCCAGGCTTTCACATAAACAATAGAATAATAGTCTTAAACGAAACGTAGATATGCAAACATGTTGTAATGCTATTTTGTGACATTGTGGTATATTTTGGTGGGCACTTAATGTTGTGGTGCATTTATACTTTTCAAGTCATGCACTAACGTACCTGGCTGTTGCTATGACTCTTGAGCAGATCGCTCTGAGTCTGAATATCAACAACGAACCAAACAAGTATACACACTCACGGGCTTCTTTAGACTTTTCCTAATCGCTTCATCTCACAAATATTTCTCTCCAAATAAACTTTGGAAATGAAGCGGAATCACGATCTAAAGGCCTCTGATTTACAGCAGCTCAAGCTGTATTTACATGCGTTTGGTGATTCATGGTTGCAGCTGGAGGCACCGGAGCGTCCCAAGGCCACGTTATCAGAAATGTCACAAGGCAGCGGGTCGAGTCTGAATATTCTCATTAGTTCGGTGCTGAGGGAGAAGCTTTCCACTGAACTGAAACTTAGTATTATGGTTGGACAGGAACGAATCAAGCTCTATGACAAGGTGAAGCAGAAAGCCAAGATAAAACTTTTTATTTACTCTCTGTTGCCTCCCCGCTCATGTCTCTGCACCTGGCCTCTCGGTGTGTGCTGCCAGCTGGAAGAAAGTGTCTCGAGCATAGAGAGAGGATACGTGAAGTTAAGAGACGGAGAGAAAGTATAGACTTAGGATGGAGTGAAGGAAAGAGCAGGATTAGGAGGAGGGGGAAAGGACAGTAAATCTGAGATGTGTGAGAAGAGAAAAACGAGCAGGGAAAAATGAGTCATACCATCTTTCTAATAATGTTGCTGTTATCTTTACTTCTCCATTGACTTGGCCGAACTTATTGAAAAAAATCAGGTTCTTTCCACTCGTTTCTGATATTTTAAGAGCTAATAGGCCACGTCTTCACATAAAGGAACTGTTTGCTGTATTTGAGGATAGTCTTATTTGATTTCGCACTGAGAGAAGATTGATACAGCTGTCATGCTAAGCCAAGCAGCTAGTTAGCTTAGTTAGCACAAAGAGTGGAAGCAAAGGGAAACCATAGACTGTATATAAAGATGGAAGATATGACAGGTCCCCAAATGTGATGCCAAAATGTCTTGACCGCCCCCTAGCTGCTGGCTGCAAAATATATGTCATAAACCCAGCCTCCTAAGTGCATGGGACTCCATGCACTTAGGAGATGGCAGCGCTCGTATCCGGGATATGTTGGCTTCTTTTCTGGATAGAGGTGGAGGAGGTGGAGACACATCATCCACCTTTATATAGCCTACAGTCTACCGGGGGAAACAGTTAACCTAGCTCTGTCCAAACATAACTAAACCCACATATCAGCACCTTTAATCTTTACTAATCAACATGTTTTTTCTTGCTTGTTGGAACAAAAATGTGAGAAGGTCACCTGGACGATTTCTTAGCAGGAACCAGTAACTTCTTGAAGCAGAATCTTCACAGTTAATCGTCTGTTTCTACCTTTTGCCACCCTGTGTGCTCAGATAAGCCGACTTGATATTTACTGAATAAAGGAAATATGGGCGAGGTGCTGTAAGACATGATATTATACTTTCAAAGAGAGGTGAGTAAGCGAGTCTTACTTAAAGTAGCTAGTTAGTGTGCAGACTATCCCTTTATCATTGCTGTTGCTGAGCGGCAGTGTTAAAGGCTTCTCCCTCATTAGACGGATGGAATTCATCATGGTGCAGCCTGAGTGGCTAAAATCTTGCACAAGATGTGATTTATAGACAGACATCACAACCACAATTACACCGTGTGATTTTACACTGCATCTTTTCCCCAAGCTTCATCTGTTGCACTGGAACGATAAAGGTCAGACATCAGGGTCATTTTATGCTCACAAACACACAAACCCACAAGCATTACATGTAGTAAAAGTGATCAAGCTTCAGAGTGATTCTTCCTTTGTCAAAATAACCCCCTGATGATTAAGTGTGTGTGTTACAGATAATAAAAAACTGCAAGCGAGCGTCTTGGCAGGAATACATAGACTGAAGTTACAGGACAGGTCATCCTTTCTGTGTTGAGAACTGGCCAAAGAAAACGCTGCCTGGGCCCAAAGGACCAGCTGGGGGAAATGAGTCACACACATGAAAGCACACACTCTCCCAGCAGCAGCACTGTAGATATCAGAAACATGCCTAAAAGTGGTGTCTAGACGGAGTTGAGTCCATACAGGCACACAAGCTGACCCATGCTGCTGTCCACGCAGCATGGGTCCCCCCCCCCTCAGACCTCCTGGTTCATATTGAGCTGGTGTCAGCTCCAGTGCTGCAGGAAATTAATGAAAAGAAAGCTCAAAAGATGAAGACTGGAGAGAGCATGAGGAAAACAAAAAAGATGCTGCGATGGATGAACCGACTATCAGGAGACACATCAGCAGAAGAACAACACAGAGCTTTATTGTTATTTGCACAGTGACTAAGTTTAGTCATAGAGGCTGTAAAGTAAATGATTTTAACAATAACTGAGAAGTTCTCGAGAAGTTCTCTAGTTATCTAGAAGCTGCAGCGGGAGCAGCTGCACATCTGCAATTAGAATGAGATTATGATATGAAAACACAAATATAGATCATAGACTGTCTATAAAGAATGTCTGTCCACTTCCTCTCACTATCCTGAAGCATGAAGATAAAATATCACAGATACTAAAGCTTTCGCATTTGGAGTCTGTGCAGTAGTGATCAGGGGGTTGAGCCTCTGTAAAGGTCCCATCAATACACGTGCACGTCACCTCGTCTTTATATCATCAAATAACTCGTCAAAATCAAACTTGTCAATCAAACTTAATTTATGTGCATTTTGCAAATAAGTTAATGCTACTTGAAGGAATAATTAAACTTTGTGTTTGCGTGGCCACTTTCATTTCTGGATGCCAAATATGATTTACTGCGAGAAGCTAATTAGCTTAGCTTAGCATGGTGACTGAAAACATGCTTGCGAAACAGCTTTCCTGGATGGTTCAAAGAAAATCTGCCTCCAAAAACCTCTTCAGCGCCCGGATTTTCAAATTGAATCCAGCACCAGCAAATACTTTTTTCATTAAGAGCCAGACGAGCTTCATTTTGATCTAATCTACATACATGTTGAGTTTCAGGACAGCATCTTGCTTGTTAGTGATGCCACTGGGATGATGAAATCTGTCCATAGGAGAAAGATTCCCTCCTCTTCATCCCTCCTCCTCATCATTGTCTCTTCGTCTGTTGCTAAACAATAGAGACAGATGGTCACCCCTCTCTCTGGCTGAACACCAACACAAGAATTTATGCAATCTTTTCATGGATAGACCGGATCCTTCCTTTGACTGGATCTCACCCGGAGAACCTAAGATGCTTATAGAGACAGTTTCATCATCAGTGAGGAACAATTACAAACAGGACGTAACAGTTTGTTAAACATGTCAAAATAAAAGCAGGATTTCTCACTGTTTCTTCTCCTTCCAGCATCACACAGTCGTGTTTGTTAATAATAAATAATAACTACACACACTTCTACCTAAATGTAGTTAACTCACTCTCGGAAATAATATAAAACTGTTCAACCTGACATTGCTCATCAAAAAACAAATTTAGACTCTCCTCTAAACTCATCAGCAGATTGAGTTTGAAACTTTAAGGACCATTAATCAACTGCTTAAATGTTAAGATTCATGCCTTCTTGTATGAAAGCTCGGACAGAATAAATCTCCTGATGAAAATAATGCGTTAAGACTGAAAGTTCCAAAAGGCTCTGACTGTTGTTTACAAGACCAACAATGAACTTAAAATCTCTATTGTCATATTTTCTCAGCTGCAGAAGCTTTAAGATGCTTTACTCAAACAAAATCCTGCAACATCCTCGCAAATACACACAGACTACCTGTCAGGATGAGAACTGCAGTCACTGTGCCTTTGATTCATGAGCCTTTGATTCATGTGTATGTGTGTGTGTAGGTGCATGTATGTGTGTTTGTGTTAAAGCATCTAATCAGGGAGGGAGGAGGCACTGCTGCACTGAATGAACTCTTGTTGCACCGAGCAGAGAGACACACACTCAAAATATACCAACATGGGCCAAATACTGGTTCCTGTGTGTGTGTGTGTGTGTGTGTGTGTGTGTGTGTGTGTGTGTGTGTGTGTGTGTGTGTGTGTGTGTGTGTGTGTGTGTGTGTGTGTGTGTGTGTGTGTGAGGGGGTGGACACACTTCAAACGCTACTCGACATAAATCTAAAAGCACCAGATAAACACACACTCAAAGGCAACATTTTTCTCTGTAAATAGCTTTACATCTAAATTAATGTCTTTTAACTCCCTGTGTTGTAAAAATATTTGCAGAGTCCAGAGGGGGAAAAAAAACAGGAGTTATATTCACATGGCTCCACTTTTGACCTGAAGTGTCGTCACATGATAAAAACCCTCCTTCATGCTCGCAGCCTCCAGCCTGACTCCCACCTCACGCACTCCCCTCCCTGTCTGCCCGGCTGTCTCTTCTCCCGGCCTCACAGTGGGATGATGTAGATTTCTATGAGGATCTTGCAGCTTCTACTTGTGCTCCATATTGTTCTTCTTGAGCCCAGGGAATGATGGAAGCCAGTCTGCTGGAAGCTGTTTGGACTGAGAGGATTTTTTATTGATGAGGAGGAGAAGAATATTGACTGGAAGTTGCGGGGTTGTTTTGTGAATGTTTGCAGGTAGGAATGTTCTTTTACTTCATATTTTCTTGCTTTATTTTTCTTTTTGACATGTTTGGATCATTAATGCACAGAAGTGAGAATCCAATCACACACCACTAGGCTTTAGCTTTCCTCCTCATATGTTCTAAAGCAATTTTTTTCTGCACTATAATCTAAATTATCTTTGACTTCTGGCTGTCTTTTCCTAGATGTATTAATTTCTAAAAATAACATCATACTTACAGTTATATTAGTTATACTTCCATTATAATCATAATTAGGTGATGTCAGCAGTTTAAATAAGCTGTTGCATGTAATAATGTTACCGTTACCTGTTTTATTCAGTTGCAGACACATTGACAATTTATAATAAAATATCACAGACATTACAAACGTTTTTGCCAGGAGATTTGTTCAGAAACTGAGCTTGTGCGCCCTCTGCTGGCTTAATAAGTTATCACGAAGAGCCTGCTAGGCCTGATGGACTCGGTGCTGTTTGTATTTTCTCCATTATTTGTTTAAAACACTTAACTCTTTCTAACACTGAGTAATATTTCCTCTTCTTTGTATCGTTCTCTCCAGTGGAATGGGCCTCCTATACGGTCAGTATCTGCTGCTCTGCGTGGCCGCCCTCACAGTTTCTGCAGCGTTTGCCAAAGATGGAGGCAGCGAGGCCGACAGGTGGCCCAGGCAGAGCCTCCCGGTGCTGCTGGACACGCACACACAGCTTTTAAACACCCTGTCGTTCAAAGGGCAGGTGGAGGATGAGGAGAAGGCAAGTGCAAAGACACTCTGTGGGATCGAGTGTCAAGAAAAGTTACCACCTGTTGACCAGACGGAGCAAGAGAGGATTCTGGGATACGAGACAATGTATGAGAATGGTACACGCACGCATACCGATATCAGCTTGCAAGGTTTTGATAACACGTCTGCAGGAAGGCCAGCCCACTCAGAGATCCACACAAGAAGGAAACGACAGGTTTACGGAGCAGACGGACGCTTCGTGATCTCCGACTCACATTTTATCACCAACTACCCGTTCTCCACCGCAGTTCGTCTCTCCACCGGATGCTCCG
The DNA here is from genome assembly GCF_022539355.2 of Hippoglossus stenolepis. Lineage (NCBI taxonomy): Eukaryota > Metazoa > Chordata > Actinopteri > Pleuronectiformes > Pleuronectidae > Hippoglossus > Hippoglossus stenolepis. The sequence goes on from NC_061502.1 coordinate 9,779,864, forward strand.
GAGTCCTGGTGTCCCCAAAACACGTGCTGACAGCGGCACACTGCATCCACGACGGCGCCGACTACCTAGAGAGTGCCAGGAGGCTCAGAGTAGGAGTGCTGCAGCTCAAAGCCAAAAGAAGAAGAGGAGGAAGGAGGAGAGGGGGGCGACAGAGGGGTGGGAGGAGAGGAGAGGAGAAGACGATGGAGGAAGGTGAGGAGCAGAACAGTTTAGATGGAGATGTGGCAAGAGGCAGAAATGGGAGACGCAGAGGAAGAAGGGTGGAAGGTCACATGGAAGCTGAGGCTGGAAATATTGAAAGAGGAAGAAAACGAAAAGGCCTCAAGCGCGTTCGACGCAGCGTCCAACCCAGAAAGCAGCCCGTCTTCCGTTGGACTCGAGTTAAACAAACCCAAATCCCTCAAGGATGGATCCACGGCAAGGACTCCACCAACTCGGCCTCTTCTGACTACGATTACGCACTTCTGGAGCTAAAACGACAAGTCAAACAGAAGCCCATGGCGCTCGGAGTGGCTCCATCCACTGCTCCACTGGCACGGATCCACTTCTCAGGCTACGACGCCGACAAAAGCCTGCTGGACGGGCGCGGAGAAGAGAAGGTGGTTTACCGTTTTTGCTCAGTGACAAAGGAGTCCGACAACCTGATGTACCAGCGGTGCGACGCACAGCCCGGGGCGACAGGCGCTGGCGTTTATGTCCGTCTGAGGCAGGAGGAGGGAGATGAAGGCGGGAAAGGGAAGTGGCAGAGGAGGGTGATCGGGGTGTTCTCGGGCCATCGGTGGGTGGAGGTGGAGGGCGGTGAGCTGAGGGACTATAACGTTGCCGTGAGGATCACTCCGGCCAAGTACGCCCAGATCTGCCACTGGATCCACGGAGATCCAAGTCTCTGTAAAGAGGTCTGAACTTCCAGAGCAATGGATCTACAACGAGAACAAGATTTGACGTCACTTTTTAAAAGACTCTAAGATCCCAGAACTGGTCTTAAGAAAGTTCTGTAGGTATTTTTCTTAGGTGCTGACTGCAGGGTTTTCTAACTGTTGTAAATCTAGGATATGGATAGGACATCCTCAAAATGGCCTCCTTCAAGCACTGAAACAGCCAATAGAGACGCCTCCAAACCAAACCTTGTCATATCTAAGCCTACCCATCATTTTCTGTAATCAACATTTCAACTGTCTCATTATGTGGCAAAATACTAGAAGAAAAAGAATTTTGAATATATATCTCCTGTACAGTTACACTAAATAATTTCAGTAAGTGCTTTTTGGGATATGCATAAATATCGTAGTGAATGTTGACCTGAAAATAAAACAGTTTTCTCCCTTGTCAAAATCGTTACCCACAATTCCTCTCAACCTGCGACAGTTACACAGGTCAGATTGTTGTTGTGTTATTGGTGGACTATGGAGGTCTGTTTCTTTGTGACTCAGCGACCCAACTTTATTCCTTTATAATAAGTTTAATTTATATTTTCTAAGTTGTGTTATTCATTATCTTCCATCTTTAGGATTTTTGTATTTCATAGCTCAGCTAAGATGGTAAGTACTGAACCTTTTATGACCTACAAAATGAAAATAAGGGTAAAACACTCATAAACACCAACATCCGAACAACAAATTGTAATATGTCGATAAGACAAAGATTACGACTTCCATAATTTCAGTTCATGTAAAAGGAAAGACAACATATTATTGCTGTGAGTGTGTATTTGTGTGTATACCGTCTTGTATTGTCTTATGTTTGATACTTCACAACAAATAAAAGTGTTGAATTTGAAAGACCAAGCAGACCAGAGATAAGTGATGAGCCGTGAGGATGGTTTGGATCAGTGTATTTCTCTTTTATTGCATCTCATTTGGACTCACATGCAGGTGGGGGCGAGGGAGGGGGAGAGGGCGATGCCATCCATAATAACCCAAAATAAAATAAAACTTTTTAAAAAAACACAAAAAAAAACATCACAGCCTTCATATGAATACTCGGCAAACATTATTTACCCACATTCTTTTGGATTTCATGTGTCATAGTCATCTTTATTTTTCTTTCAACACGTCGTTAATGCCACAATGGATTAAGATACAGTCACTTTTGGAAAGAAACAACACACAGAACATCCAGCATATACTTGAGTCCCCAAGACTTCCAGTGACAGTGTATAAACAGATGCACCGTTGAGGACCGAGGCCACGTTCCAATCAGATGCTTCCTTGTCTCTTTCGTCGTTTCATATGGAGACTGAGACGAGGAAAGTAGCTCTTAGAGAGCACTATGCAGGATGCATCCCAGATTGACCAGTGCTGCACGCTACAATGCAAAATCACTCCACACCAGCAGAGGGCGGAACAGTAAACACTCAAAGTTTCCATTCAATACTGACTCTGACTACAGTTTGAGAGATATGTACAAAGAAGGAGGGAAGGTTTATTGAGTCTACTTGCCTTTTTTTCTCAACCATATAATTTGACATAACTAAAAATATATGATACGCTTTTGTATCTTCTCAAAATAAAGAAAATATGTATAATCTATCATTTAAAACATGTCGATTTGAACACATTTCACAAACCTTTGCGTGTTCGTGCGATCCCTACGAAACCATAAAGTTAAAACGAAACCAGATGTGCTCAACGAGAAGTCCGGAATTAGATGGCAAGTTGTGTTCAGGTACATTTTGGATTAATAACAGGTGGGAGGATGGATGGCCGAGCAGGAACAACCAAGTCTTCAATGACATAAACATAGCTCAGTATTAGTTTGGATGACATGGGTTAAGGAGTGGGAGTGGGTGGGGGGAGGTTGGCCAGTGAAGTTACACACACTGAACACAGTCCACATTTAACAACACAGTCCTCTTCTGGGAGATGCGCAAAGAAACCAACATATATCCACCATTCCAAGTCAGCTGATATGCAGATATCCAGAATGAATCTAAATACACATTTATTAGTTTTTTTTGTTCGTTTTTTTCCAGTGGTATATTAAGTAAAGGTTAACACTGAATAACACGCACACCCACACACACATAAACTGAATTTTGTTTTCTGTATCTAGGGTTCACATTCACAGTTGTGCTACAACATTAGATAAGGAGGGGAGGGTTTTTGTTTTTTTCAGGGGGGCCGCGGCTGGTGGGAGTTCAGAGGGCAAAGGTGGTTGATGTGATGGCTGGTTGGCTGAAGGGGTCGGGGTGTGATGGAGGGGGAGGCAGTGGGGAAGTGCAGACGTCCACATCCACGGAGCTCCAGATACAATAAACCTGCAGAGACAGGGAGAAGCAGAGAGGAGGATGGAGAGTTCATTCAAAACGAGGGGTCTCAATAGAAACAGGTGAGCTCTAAGAAAGTTGGGGTCCAAATAGGTTCATGCACACCAAACAGATAAAATATTAGATTATAACAATTGAAAAACATTTCCCTTTGGTTCCCTAAAGTTTCAATGGTGACATTTTTTATCTTGTACACGCAAGATATCAATTGATCAAACACGATAAATATATTGTGCGCACAAGATGATTTACCAAATGAAATTACGACTCCAGATGCACACAGACAGCCACAGTGATGGAGAGAACAGCTAGTCAAGATTTATTTTCACCTTTGAATGTCAAATCATGAAATCTTTGCTGCTCTTTAAAAGCTATAAAAGCAGCTTACTCCATGAGCCAATTATGCCTTTGCAATGCAAATATTGACATGTTCCCACAGGGTAATTATGTTGTGCAAACAAGATACTTGTTTATTTTGCAGAAGATGAAAAGAAATATCACTTGTCGGGGAAAGAAAGGGCTCTGTAATAACACAATCAAAATAATGTGTCTTCATTCTCCCTCTTCTGAAGTTGTGTGTCAGTCCAGTTGCTTAGATATCCACAGTCCTTTGCATCAGCTGCACTACAACATATAACACTAACACAATGATCTCTCCAGCAATTTATTGTTTCACTTTCAAGACACAGGACTGGTTAAAAGTCAAGATATTCTTACTTTAACAAGGGTGACGTTTTTTTAGTGAAGCAGCGAAAAGGAAAGATTGTTTCATTACAGGTATTTATAGAGGCCATTGCATCCAGTATTTTACTTCAAACATTCTCCTTTTATTAATTTAGTGATACATTATTTGTATTGTAGGACCCACTGGACGAATGCACATTAATCCTGTTAGCTCAGCATGATACAATTTACTACATGTAAAGAGATGCCATGTGTACCTTGGGGGTTTTTGGGTCAGTCCGTCTACATGAAGTCTTTAATATTGAGGTCATCCAGAGCGTTCCTGGGAGGTGGAGGCTTTCTGGGGCTCTGGGCCGCTCCAGGAGACATCTGCAGACACAATTACTTTCAGCACTTCAATTTCTTTGGTTACAGCAGCTGCATAGATATGAATGTGTCATTAATGTGTATTTAACCCATTCAAGAGTGAGTGTGTTACCGGTGCTCCGGGTGTCGCTCCGGTGGCTGGGAAACCTGGCCTCACCATGGGCATCATGGGAGCTCCAACACCCGGTGCTCCGGACTTATACACAGATACGGACAAAAGGAAAAAGAGACAATGAGACACAGGGTCCACCTTCAGAGGAGAGGGAGGGACACCTAAAGGGAGGGGGGGTCATTGTCCATCAGTGTCCAGTAATGTCCATGTAACTGGTGTAGGAACATTACTGGACTGGACTGGTGGTCTTACCATGCTGTAGCAGGGGTGAGTCCCCATAAAAGTAGGGACACCCATGGGTATAGTCTAAAGGTGGGGAGGGAGGGGAGGAGAGGGGAGGGAGGGGAGGAGTTGGGATGTTACAACACTACATATAAGACTGACACAAACTGCAAGGCAATGTATACACACACTGAAAACCAAAGAGTACACAATTGACAACATACAAAAGTAATGGTGAAAACGGACGAGCACACCAAATGAAGACAAACACGACACAACACCAACCCTATTTGACCTATGAGCTCTCATCCTTTATTTACACATGCATGGAGTTGAAGTGCAGAACGGAAGCTGGCTGCAGGAAGCCTTCACACGATTGTACTGTGGCCAAAAAGACGATGGAAATTTACAGAAGAAGTAAATCTGTAGATGGAAGACTGATTTCAGCGATGAGGGGAGAACCAGACGGTGTCTTTCCTGGACGCTTCAGCGAAAGAATTTACTTAAGAGAAGAAGAAGCTGTTTCCAAGCAACAGCTTCTTAATTTGCCACTTCATCACTCTCCAGTAGATATTCCAGAACTTTTTTTTTTTGGAGCAGACTGAATGTTATTAGTCAAAACTAAATATCTGCCCCTGCTTTTGATAATTTTCTCATTTTCTACCAGCGCATGTGATCTGTTAGGGATTCAATGAGATGAGTCGTTTAGATAAACTCCACCAGAGTTTTGCTACACGTCTCGTTTCAACGCCACACCTCTCAGTTTCAGAGAGCTCTCTGATAAGGCACTGGAACCTGGAGAGCCAGATGAAGGCAATGCTTTTCGATTGCTGCTACAGGTTACGCCCTGTCTGTCGCTGCCATGCGGCTCCACTCCATGCTATAAGACACAGACAACATTTACCATGGGAGCACCCCAACTGGGGGGAGCTACCTGAGGGGCCGCTGCGCTTCCCATTGAGAGATCTGAGACAAAGACAGAGAGAGAGAGACAGAGAGAGAGAGAGAGAGAAGAAGAGCGGTACTGCAAAATCACTGTTTCATTTATTGACATTATTATTAACACACAGGACATGATGCACAAGTAACAAGTGAATTAAAGGAGTCGTTCAACATTCTAATTGTTTACTCATGTTGTATCTGAGAGTTAGAGCAGAAGATCAATACCAGTCACGTGTAAGTTTAGTGCAGAGCTCGAGCCAGGAGACATTAAGTTTACTGTTGCAAAGACTTTGTTAGCCTGACTCTCTCCAAAGTTCCGACTTATTTCAAAACCCCTCCAAAGCTGATAAATAAAACTTATTGTATCTCTTTGTTTAATTCATTCAAAAAGTCCACATTTAAGAAGAGACTGGCATTTATTGATCTCCTACCTTGCTCTCAAAAAAAAAAGCTACTTTCTTTCAATCAGTATCTATGATATTGACTCAGGTCATCTAAATGACTACTTACTACTCGCCATGTTAGCCATAGAGGTGTCAACATCGCCTGCTTGAGGGGTCACAGTGGGCTTCATTACATCCCCTAGGCCATCAAATACTACAGGAGGGAAGAGGGTGGGGAGGGAGGGAGTTGAGGGGAGACGGAGGGAGATATTAGCATCCTTCAATGCAGGCTATCCTCACACTCAGCAGCATACTACTTGGCATTGCCATGACAACCAATGGGTGTCTCCATGACAACAGCGAGAGGAGAGGAGCACTGGAATGTGAACTGCTATGGGGAGTTAGTGATAAAACATAAAGTATCTCCTAAAGAAATCTGTAAAATTGCCAATCTTCTTATATTTATATCAAAAAACACGATTTGAGTACAGAATCTGTATAAAGACTGACAGTTAAATGGTTGTGATATTTCAAATAGTTATATCTGCTGCTGGAGACAAGTGTCAGCTCCTTGCTACTGTTGTAATTTCCAATCTAAAAATATGAACAAAATCTAACTCTAAAAGTGTCTTGTATAAATATAAAGTAGAATTTGTTACCACATGTGACAAACAGATCTATAAGTCACAATTCTAACATCATACTCAGTGTCAGTAATACATTTTCTGTGGTTGTGGATAAATATGAATATTTTCATTGTATGTGTATGAGTGCAGGCGGAATTGGGGCAAAAGCACTGCAGCTGAAATGAAGCTAGAGAAGTGCTAAATATCGCTGCTACTTCACAGTCACTTTGTAACCATCACGCATCTGGTGGTGGAAGGGACAGTGCAGCTGAGCTTGCCGTGCTGCAATGCAGCAGTGCACTGTGGGAAATTAGCGTGTTAAAGAGCAAGGGAAACTCACCCAATCAAATGGCAGGAAGCAAGCAATGAGCCAGCCCAATAGCCAGATGGAGAAAGAGAGGGAGAGGGTGAGAGGGAGAGGAAAGTAAAAAGCAGAGATGCCAGAGAGAGAGAGAGAGAAAAAAAATGCAATGAGGTTTTAAAGGAGCGGGTGATAATGAAACAATGAGATGTTATTGCACCAGTGACAGAGAAAAGGGGGGAAAGAAAGAGTTACGCCTCAGAGCAGTAGTATCGCAGACCATCAGTTACATAACATGGAGGCCAGTGGCACAGGACAGGAGATGACCAGGAACCAGGTGAGCAGGGCGCATGCTGCAAAGGTAACTGTTACCATGGTTACCAGTTGAACAGTCCCGTAATGTGGGGAAGACAGGACGGAGTTCCCCAAAGACTTACAACAGTGGGACTATGATGCAATGATGATGCTAAAACAACCATATGTGGACAAAAATCCATGGGACTTTAACAACATAAGACTTCAACACTGAACTAACAACAAGCAGTCGTTCTCAAGTTGACTATGGAAAAAATATGGAATACAATTTAATTAGGGTTTAATGAGGGTTAATTAACAACAAGCTGTTTAATTACCAAATATAATAGAAACAATAGCTACATAACAACCATCTTGTTTACAATCAAATTCAAGATGTCAAGAAACTGGCTGTAAAAATATACCACATAGGAATATAAAGACGAGACGCACAACTGAAATTGTACTTTCTTGATTCTTGTTGTACTGGGTTTGTACCCTCATGGTTGAATGCACTTATTGTAAGTCGCTTTGGATAAAAGCATCAGCTAAATGAAATGTAATGTAACAACTACGCTGCATGCGATTACTAATGGGTTATTAATATCTGCAGTGTTGTGTTTCAGTGATATGGAAATATGCAAAATGGACACCAATATTCCGACAATTAACCTTATTCAGAGAAAGACATTATTTTGATTTTGGTGTTAACATAAGGTGGTAACAGAACTTCATACATAATATTCATATTCCCGTTTACATGTTACAGAGCATACAGTCCGACATTATTCTCCCAAAAACCCAACCTAAAATACTTATGAACAATGCGTACACCATTTTGGGTGTTTTCTTTCTAATTTTGAAAAAACTCCAACTCCTTCTTGCTGCCAAGCTGTTGGTTACTGTCATATGTCGATGTGGCCCCAAAACTCCAATGTGACTAAGGTCAGAACACTCCACATGTCTTACTTTGATTATTGCTAATTCCGAGTAATACCTAATTCAGCTTAAGGTAATCAGAAAAGGCTGTTTACATGGCAGTGTTTTATTCAGACTATTAAGTTAATTGGGTTAATATGGGAATATTGGTGTCCATATAAACATAGTCACATTGATATGACCTCAAATGTACACATATACATGCAGGCTGGCACTTTAAAGCTGAGGTGGTTTTTTTTTACCTGACATGAGCTCAGCACCGGGGGCAGCGGGAGCGGCAGCAGCTGAGGTGTCTCCTCCTGTAGACTCTGGCAGATCAACGCAAATCAAACCAAACCAGAACCGTGGCAGGACAAAGTGCAGTTTCCATCGCAGCATGAGGGCAAAGAAGGGGTATTAATCAGCCTCCAGCTTCACACTGGTAATGCCAAACAAAAGTGTGTAGAATTAGAGAGGAAGGCAGAAAGGATAAATATATGAAGTATCACATTAATTTTTAACACACAATATTGCTTTTGGAATTATACACACTCTTTCAACAGGCACAAAAGCATTTACATACATACATCTCTGCTCATAGTTTTTTTTTTATCATCATAACACTTTAAGGCAAGGAAGAAAGATCTAAAAAGACATTACTTGCATCTCATAAATAATTCAACATGACCAAGCTTCATCTGTTTGTTATACTTCCATGATCCACAGAGGAGGCAATCTACAAGGTAGTCTACACTAAGACACAACTATGGTTTTAATCTCAAATGTTTCCTTCTAAGTCCTCTTCTTTTTTGATGATGCTTTCATGAACAGGGGAGTATGGCATAGGGCGGACATTCATGTGAGTTACCCACCACCAAACAGGTTCATGATGGCTCCCGTGTCAGGTTTGGATGGGGGAGCGGAGGAAAAGATGGGGTCGGGGGAGGTGAACACATCTGCTGGGGAGGGCAAGGTGGAGATGATGTTTAAAACTCTGACACACACTCACACACCCTCACGCAAATATACACACACATTATGATGCACATTCATCAACTGCAAATGCAGTGCACGCGGCTCATGCTGGAAAACGGGAGAGGAGGTCGGAGTGATTTAGTGAACGTTTCAGACAGCTCAATAGCTTTTAGCTGACCCATAAGAGGGCAGTCTCATTTTCCTGATCACAGCCAAGGACAAAGCTGGAGAAAACACACAAACGCACACACACACACACACGGCAAGACAGGATATGAGAGAGGGAACAAACATGAGATGGTAGACTGGGTGCAATACCTGCTGTAAACAAGTCAACACTAGGAGCGGGGTCTGCTTTGGTGAAACTTGTGTTTGGCATGGAATCAAAGAGATCTACAAACACATGCGCGCCCGGAGACAGGGATATTAAAATTCTCAGACACTTTCAAATGAAGGTGATGATCACACACAGCAGCAACGGTGAAATGAAAGGGGCCTTCAATATGTGCACATTAGTCTGATGAAATCAATAAAGAAGAACAAAAGAGGGGTAATGAGAGAGGAGAGGGTGGCAGGCAGGCTAGAGAGCCAGGGAGATGCCAGTCAATGTGTCCAGACAGTGAGATCAGAACCATACACGTCGCTAACATTTACCGCTTAAGAGGTCAGTCGTAGGGTTGGCTGCGCTGGGGGCTATGGGAGCTGAAATGGTCACGATGGTGGTGATGGTGCTGGATGTGGAGGTGAAGAGCGGTGAAGGGGAAGGGGAGGGGGAGGGCTGGGGCACCACCGAGCTAAAGCAGGCCTCCAGCGAGCTACCCAGGTTATTACTCTCCACTGTCATCATGCCGAAAAGGTCTACACCCGCAGACGCTGCGCTGGTGTCTGAGGGAGCGAAGGGGTCTTTGGGGAAGAAGTGGGATGGGGTGGCACATGAAGAGGGAGGGGGAAAGGTTAGACAGTCTGTTGAATAAAAATCAATGTGTCATATGATGATGATGAAAATACTGCTCTAATCATGAAGGCTGAGGAGAGAGGAATGACAAAGCACATGAGGGGACTGACAGGAGGAGGAGATGTGCAGAGCTCCAACAAGCTACTGTCAGTTGGAACTGTTGAAGCTAAAGGGGCTAAAAGATTTTATGAAAGACCAAAAAACTGAAGCAAGTCCTTCACAGTCCATAAACCTAAGAAACAAACCACAAGCTATTCGCAACAACAACCACCAACTGCCCTTGGCAACGTTCTCTGTCAGAGAAAAAGCACAAATCTTCTGATGCTGAAAGATAAGAGGCAAGAGCATTGTCTGCATTGGTAACAACAATAGCACTGTCCAGACAAGACCAGCAGTAATGAAAAGTGGATCTCTAAACACACACACACACTGTTCTGTAAGTTATTAAACATTTTTTGTTCATGGTCGTGATACTCAATTAAGTAAGTCCCACATTTAAGTCTTGCTTAAGTGAGCTTAAGCTGAAGCTAATTGTATTTAAAGGAATTGTAAGAATTGTAGGGGCAGTTCGACACCACTCTGATGTCTGTATGTTAAAGGAGACATAATATGATCATATTCAGATTCATATTTTTATTTATTATTTATTTTTCATGCTCTAATGTTCAGAACACATCACTGTCCTCATAGTGTCCTTCGCTGAAGCTCCTCTTTTCAGCCTCTGTCTGAAACACTTGGTTTTAGCTCCCATCGGCCACAGCTGATGAGGCATTTCAGTAGCAGGGCTTTCTGTGGCGGAGAGGAGCTTTTTAACTTTGCAGACCTTTTCCATTCACAAAAAAACTTAACTAGCACACTAGAGGAACGAGAGACTGAGAAAGTCACCTTTAAATAATAAGATACCACCAGCTGCTGGTTAGCTTAATTTGCACAAGGGGAAGAAGTTTTTATGTTATCGCTGGAGGTAACCACGTCCATTACAGCAACTCTACTTTCCACCACTGACTCAAACACACAGTCTCTCACACACACAAACAGATTCTCAGTCACCCACCAGCTCCAGCGTTGGTGGCTGGGGCAGACGTAGCTGCAGCCCCACCTTCGGCTGCTGCTGCAGAGGCCTCAGGGGCAGGAGCAGGTGTTGAAAAGGCGTCTGAGGTTCACACCAAACCCCAGCAGAGGACAGAGATGCCCAGATAGACAGAGACAGATGAGAAGATAAAGAGAAAACAGGGAGGAGAAGAGAACATCAGGAAAATAAAGGTAAGATTGCAGTATTTAAGGAGGAAACAGAAAGTATTGAACTGTAGCGCTCAGCAGCATTGATACATGACATTAATGACTGACAGGTGAATGGACAAATGGAAATACAGACAGGAGGCACTACAGCAAAGAATATTTTAGTGCACCAAGAGCAGACTAAGCCTGGAATCTACAAGTGTTACAGCTGCCATCTGTAGCTGTAGCCACGTGACAGGGTTTGATAGAATTGCTTTTCACTGAGGTCGAAGAAAAGCATGCCGGGCTATCAAAGACTAAGCATGTGGAGAATGAGTGTAGCAGTATGCTTATGTGTGTGAGCAGGCATAACCATATAATTTGTGAAATAATTTAAGAAATGATTAAAGCTCAAGTCATTATCATTAAGTCTTATTTCACCATTCTTAGTTTCACAGTATACATTTTGTAATCAGTTCAACACCATTTCATCAAACATTTGCTCCTATTTCAGAAACCTATTTTCCCCAATGACACTTTATATTATTGTAACTTTTTCAGCCAATTTTACAGCAGTCAGCTCCATTTGGTGTTTTCTAAAGAAAGACACAAAGACAGAGTATTTATCGGTGGTCACTCTAGCTTTTGTTTTTGTGTTCTGTGTTATTTTACAACAATGACCCAAAGTCTCAGAATTAGAATATTAAAATATTATTACAATAGAGTTAGAATATATCTTTGTTATCCACCAAGGTGTAAATTTGTCTTTGGCTCACCAAACTAAAATGAAAAACAACAACATAAAAAACAAACAAAGCAATTAGTGAAACAAACAAATGGACAAAGTTATCTTTGGCCTTGTTTTTGCACTAGCTAAGTGGAGCTAACTGCCAAAATATGGCGGCTCATGAAAGAGAGGAAGGCGATATGAGCTTAGTTGAAAAGGTGAGACTGTCGTGGCTATTGAGAATACCACTTTCATGAAAAGTGACAATATAAAATAAAAAAGGACATAAATTTAATATGTTATTGGGGAAAACCAGAGTTTTGCAAAAGGACATTTTCAAAATATAAAAAAAAAATCCAGTATGTGTTTAGTTGAATATTGGCTATATCGTGTTTACAGTGTTTACATCATTTAACAATTGATTTGTTCATTTTAAATTTTAAACAATTTATCAACATAATTATTCTATTACTTATTTATCAATTTTGTATTAACACCTTTTGGCTGTAAAATTTTGAGATAGCTGATAAAGATGGATGTGTGCATCAATACATCTGTAAGAGTTGACTGGTTTTTGATAATGTAACTTTGCTTGCAGGATAAAAACAATATCACCGCAAAGTTCTGTCAACAAACTCTTTGTGTTTGTACATGCATGTCTGTGTTTTCATATTGCATGATGGTTTTAGGGTTGAGCTTCCCAGAGTGATTCTTTCGTAGAGAATTTTCTGGAAGCTCACTGACCTCCCAACAGATCCATATTGGCGGCGCCAGGGGCGGTGGCAGCTGCTGTGCTAGTGGGAGGAGCTAGAGAGACTCCGGGTTCTGCCGCTGCAGGAGTGGGCGTTGCTGCTGCAGAGGAGGGGGTGGGCTCTGCTGTGAGGGTGGGTTCAGATAGCAAGGACTCGCCCATTTCTGCGAGTACCAACGGAGCGTTCGAAATCCCCAAAGAAAGGCACCAAAATAAATCCCCCAAAAAAGCAACAAAAATAACCAATTGAGTCACCGTTCAGGACAGTGAACGAAAATCAAACCGAAACAAAGGTCAAATCCAAATCAAACCCAAATCAGATCGTTTGGAATCAACAGATCAAAGCAAAATCAATTTTTAACCAAATTAAAGTTGAATAAACACCATCCGGTCATAATCAACGAATAAAAAACAACCAACCAAAAAAGCCCCCATCGAAAACCAAAAATAGACAATGAAATATGTGAAGGGAGAGAGGAGAGGGAAGGCAGAGAGAAACAAAGACAACACTCAGACTAAAGAAAACAGCTTGAGGAGACAAACAGGGAGGTAACAGTGTCCCACTGGTACATTCATCACTATCTGAAAACTCAGAATTTGGAAATTAATGGTGTTTTCAGGATACGTCATTAAAGTTACTTGAAAAAGAGAATCAATTACATTGAGATCTATACTAGAGACTGGAGGTAAAGTGAAGCAAAGAGTGACACTCACCTGATCCAAGAAGATCTATGGAAGCAGAATACGGATAAGAGGAAATACATATTTTATTCAATTTAGTTAATTTGAGAGAGTTAATTTAAATGTCAAAAATGTCAAAAGACAAACTCAACCATCAAGATGGAATGAAATAAAAGTAAATTACTATTGATTACATCCACAATACAATGTAAATGAATGTGATTTGACATGAAGGAGGAAGACTTACCTCCCCAAGATGTAGGAGCAGCTGATGGTCCTGAGGGACCTGAGGAGGACAGAGGATCCAGGTCCAGCAAGGAACTGTAGGATTGGGAAGAAATAGAGAGAGAGAATGATGTAAGGTTCCTTCTCTCTGTTGTTCTTGTTTCAGCTTTGTTAATTTTAATTGCACTGGTAGTTGGTGATAAACCCAAGTATTGGGCATGTAAAAACTTTAACCTGATGATGGAGAAAACTTTAAGGGATGACACAAGTTTAGATTTATCCTATAGGAACAATTCAGGATTTAATATTTCACTCAAAACCAAACATATGGACCTCATGGCACCAGATGAGAAGTCAGTGAATTGTCAGCAGGGTTCATCCTCTATGGACCGGCCATGTCTGTTTACAATATCATGGCAATGTATCCAATAATTTTAAATTATTTCAGTTCAGAACAAAGTGGAAGACTCAGCAGCCTATAGTCACAATAAATGACACAAATAATCTTAGAAGTTATCTGCTACTACCAAAGACTGTATATAAACACTTCCTCTTACTACCCAGAAATGAAGCAAACAAATCTAATATATAATACAAATGCTGCCATTTGAGTCTACGCAGTAATGATTGGGATGTTTGAGATGTTTTGACTTCACTTCTGGGGGGCTGTCCACTCTGGTGTCATTTTGTTTAAGTTGCAGGGACCATTCATTGTTAAATATTTATATTTAAAAAAGGGTTTGAAGTATTCTGTGCAACAATGTGTAGCACACCCAAGATGACACGACACACGATACAGAAAACAGTCACTTACTCTTCGACTGGTTCGGGAGCGGCTGAAGCAGCGGCACCAGCACTCTCCCCGGGAGGAGGCTGCAGTGTGGGAACAGCGTTTGAAGATTTGGATGGAGTCGATGTTGGAGACACGTTGTTTGTCGGCGATCCCTGAAAGATAGACAAGGGAAACCCTGTTTCAGTGGTACATCAGACCGGAACAACTTAGAAAAAATAAAGACTATATCAAAGGTGTATCATACCTTTGTTGGAGACCTGAAAGAGTAGAAGAGAAGGAGTTAGTGCTTGATTTGAAAAGGACAGATATGTGTGGGAAAGGCTGGAAACTATTTGATGGATCTATTATTATGTCTAAAAATCGAAACTGAAGAAATCAAACAAATATGAAAGACGGATTGAGTCATATGTGATCATATGAAGAGAGTTTATATCCAAAGCACCGTATTGTATGTCCGATGCATACATCTGAAGCAAACAATTGTTCAAAGTATTCTAACTTTGTGCGACTTTAAACTTTGGAACAAAACCCTTCATATACCAACTCACACTGCATGTCAGGATGGGCACACACATGTGGTGACTTACTGCTCATCAAAACATGTGTCTCTGGCAGAGTTCAGACACGTGATCACACCAATACACACATTTCCACATGTGAACTTATAGTTACAGTAGTTGTGGTGCATAATTCACATGTGAATAATGTGTAGGTTTACCATTGGGGAGTGAAATGGCTATAAATACACAGTTTTCTAAGTAGTACGTAAACTCCCAACAAAACATACAGCGTATGCTCACCCTTCACTGGTGATTCCAAATGAACATAAATGGGGAATAAAAGAGAGGAAGGGTTAACGGAAATTATAGAAATATAGCAGCCTATGCTATATGCTTGGTTTTCAACATTTCTCTCACTTATGTAAGTTTGTAGTGACACAGCTCATGAAAAACAAGGACTGAATTTGCTCAGTGTCAGCCTCATTTACTTCTGTTGTTATCTGGGTGTCAAACTGAGAGTAAGAACTGAACTGAAATAAAAACATTATTTAACATTTTCTTACCCCTTCTTTCCGCCCTTTACGTCCTCCAGACCATTCATGTGTGTTTCCAGAGATTCCAGGATACTGCTGGGAGCCTGAAAAAAAAAATCTAAACTGTGAGTAATAAATAAATGATCCTCCCTACATGTTTCCTGAGTCACACTCTCAGTCCATGTGTAGCCTACATTTCTATTTCCATAGAAAAACACGTGTTAAAGCTTTGAGAGTAACGCTCTGGAGAATGTCACTGCAATGCCCACATGCATGTACAAACACACACACACACACACACACACACACACACACACACGTAAGATTTGTCAAATTAAATTTAACATGCTGACACTCCATCTTGCAAACACACGCTCAACCAAGGCATTCCCAGTATCCATGGTTACCGGGTCCTCCAGAGTTTTAAACGGACAGTCTTCGTCATCTGAGTCTGCTAGATCCACCACTACCCCCGGGTGGAGACACTGGGTTGGGGAGATGGTGGTGGGTGAGACCGGGTGTGTGTGTGTGTGTTTGTGAGAGAGAGGTGGATTGCGTGGCATTCATGTGCATCATAGTCTTATCCCAATACTTCCAGCGGGCAAACAATAAACATGTAGAGCCATTACAAGTGTTCACTTACGTAGTTAATGTCAGGAATGTCATTTTTGTCGACTCCAACTGTCTGTTGAATAGAAAAAGAGTTAAAAATCTGAAGTACCACACAGCTTTATATATAAATATGGATGTACTTTTAAGGGCTTTCCTACCTCAGCCAGCTTCATGAATTCCCCAATCTTCGTCACCCTGGTCAGGAACCTCTTATAGATCTCCAAGGACTCCTTACAGTCGCTCTTCTTCATCTTGAAGTATTTCTCTATGTAAAGAGCACAGGAGGTTTGCGGGTTCAGATTCATTGTGATACTTGGGTTGCCAAGCAGGAGGGACTCGTGCACTTACTGACCTAATAGGTTGATGACGCCATCATTGTAGGAGGCAAACAGTTTGACCAGGTCCTTGAAGAGAAGCAAAAATGCAGCATTGATGATCCCATTGTTTAGCTCCTTGGGATGAACCTGAGAAGAGAGACCAATGACAAAACCAATAAATAAACCTTCACCACCTGACACTGCCAATTAAAATAAGAGTAGGAATCAAGCCAAAGTTGTACTCACATCAAACTCCATGAGTGTGTCAATCTCAGTCTGAAGAACAGGCATGCCTTTCAACAGCTTCTCAGTGGTCATGGTCCTCATCACGCCCTCAGCACTGAGAAAAGATTAGATATTCCTCACAGATAAGAACAGCCATGGGGTGTAGCTCATGATGCCTTTTTCAAAAAGTCTTTCAGCACAGACAGTGATGGCCATGGTTAACATACCCCTTCTTGACTCTGGTGAAGTCAAAAGCCATCTGGCGGTAGGCGAAAGCTTTCTCATTCAGGTATCGTCCATACCGTCTGATGAATGTAGACATGTCATAGCCTAAATAGAAAAATATTTTCTATTTAGGCATACTCATCTGGATACATACATTATGTGCACACACAAGCACGCACCTACTCACACACACATGCACTATCAGACTTGGGTCTTGTTCTTACCGTGAGAGCCGGTTTTGTCGATAAAGTTGCTGAGGTTGAACAGGGAGGTCCTGGAAGCCAAGTACTGAATGAATCTCTGAGAAAGAGACAGAAAACACAGTAAACAGTATCTGTCAAAAGCAGTGAAGCAAAGAATTTAACCCAAGCCCTACAATAAAGAAAACACGTTAACACTTTGTCACTTTACTTTTCAATTGGCATTTCAACATATCATAGTCCAGCTGGGTAGCACTGTCGCCCTACTGCAATAATGTTCGAATCCTATCTTTCTGTGTGTTTGCATGATCTACTTGATTCCTCCCACAGTCCAGAAACATGCTGATTGGGGTTACATTAATTAGAGACTCTTAATCATCCATTTGTGTGGATGTCAGTATGTTAGCCCTGTGATACAATGGCACCCTGTTCAGGGTGTACCCCGCCTCACACCCAATGACAGCTGGAATTGGTTCCAGCTCCCCCTGTGATCCTCAAAGGATAAGCTGTAAAGATAATGGATGGTTGGATGCATGGTTGGATGAATGGGTGGATATTCCACCTTTTAGTAGTTCTGATTCCATTGATAGCTGCTTGCACATTGGACCCACGGGACTCACTTCACTTCTTGGAGAAATTGTGGTCACAGCTGTGACACTATCAGCACACGACCTTTACCACAACCACACTCATAGGACCAATTTCAGCTCTCCAAAGTGGTAACCTCAGTTATTTACCAACACATTTCTTATACATGTGGATAGGACAACGACAAGCCCCCTCGTAATCTGTGCTTTTATATACTCTAACAGAGTAACAGTAACTGTAGATTGCATACATGTCTTGCTGAATTAAAATGGAATAGAGTAAAGCTTGAACTGTATTTGGTCCAGATGTGATTGGTCTGTATCACGCTCGCTCACCTCATTGCCGTGGACACACATGTGATGGCTGGTGACGAGGGCCTTGAACACGACCACCCAGCTGGCATTGGTGGCCCTCTCAAACAGCGTGTCAGCCATCTGAGGGATGTTCACGTTGGTGGTGTTGGTGGCCGACACCAGGTCTGCAAAGTGCACAGTCACAGAGAAATGTTAGTATTTACACAATGGTTCGATAAATCTGTCTACTGATGTCTGATGGCATTGAGGGGTTAGCTGATTAGGGAAGTTTCCTACAGTTTGGTATGTAGGAGGAGTCAGTTTATTTTTAGACCTATGCGTACATAATTTCAATAGCTGTGATTAAACTTTGATTAAGTGTGAAAGTTAAATGTTCACTGCAGAGCTGCTCCAGAGACCCGTGAGAATATTAAGCCAGGAGAGGGACCTGACGCAAATACAAATTGATGTTGGTGCCCACACACACGCACCCACACACACACACACACACACGTTGGCACGCGCTGACAATGCAGAGGGAGCGAATAGTGCTTTGTCATCTCCCCTCCCTGGTTGCCAGTTCAGACACTCAGACAGATAGAGAGGTCTCCTAAAGTAAAGTGTCTGAACCACTGCTCTAAGTGGAACACAATCTGTACAAGTGCAGTGGGATGTTAACACGTATATCCCCTTCTGTGTTACATTGACTGGTCACTAATGACACAGATTCAAACACTGAATCACAATTTCATAAATTCCCCAGAGATTTTAATTTCAGAAATACACAAATCATATCATTTCTATTTTAGACACATTTTCCTTTGGTCTAAAGTTACTGTACATGTATGTGGAATAATTCTTGACATCACATCCTGCTGGGAGGCATAAAGAATCTTCTCCTTCTCTGTGTCAAACATGACAATGTTTTCGACATCCAAAGAATTTAAAATGTCTGACAAATATAACAAAACAAAACAATTCGAAGAAGCTGGAACCAGAGAATGTAATGGATTTCAGTCTGAAAAAGAAAACATATCTGCCAACTAAATTCCAGCTTATCCACTATTATTGAATTATTGACGATAATCATGTCAGCTCTTTGCTACAGGCACAGTTTTGTGTAACCGAGGTAAATTTCACCCACATTGAGGCCACAATTGGCAACACAAAATATCTTTCTTTCCCTCATTTTGACAGATGTCACTGATCAAATCAAGACGAATATAAAAAATTTGTGGCCGACAATCAAATTTGCAAAAGGGGACACGAGCAGCACTCGTGATGAGCATGTGAGCAAACATAGGCTTCATAAAGTAGGACCCTGATCAGCTGATGATGACACACAATCTCACAGCTTTATATCAACTATTTCTTTTAAAAATATCAACATATCTAACATTTTATTTCTTCATTCTCAGAAACAGAGAGAGAGAGGCCACAGAAAGAGCAATATAAACTTAACAATATAAACACAACAAGAGGACTTGGTCAAGCAAGAAAAAAAGTTGTATAAGAATAATGCTATATACAGTACTCAAGGTCCTAAAATATCTGGAATACATGAATTAAAAGTATTCAAGGGCAGATATTGCATTTGTTGTGGAAGTGAAAAAAAATTGAACAGCCTGCCCCCTTGACATTGACAAACAAGAGTAGCACTGAGCATACCCAGAGAGGAATGCAGCAAATATTGGCAGGTACCTCTAATAATGGAAGGAGAGGAAGGCCAGTGTATTGAATAGACCTTGGCCTTGCCTCAAGTAGCTAGATACCAAACTGTAGACCCAGAACAGCAAGGTGGGGCAGAGCGAGGGAAGAGAAAGAGCAGACGCTCAGAGGAACAGCAGGGAGTCTGCTGAGAACCAGTTATGTTGACATGAGAGATGAGAGTTAGAGCAGTGAGGCTGCCCAAGGTCATAAAGAGGTGGCAAGCTGGGAAGGTTAGGGTGGTTGGGGGGGTTGTAAACAGATTATAACTAATCACTGGTTCTAGTCTCACTGCTCAGCCCCCGTACAGCACATATACATAAACACTTATTTTCCTGTTTTCACACCCCCTGTGTCACACCAGCAGTATTATCCGCATTTTGTTACCAGCACTGTTGAGTATAAAGACTCTGATTAATTTATCTTCTTAGCACAAAATTGGAAAAACAGTATCAAAATCGTTTTAATGTCTTTTGTTTGTGTTTTAATAAAACTGATCATTATCTGTAATATATACATACAGTTTGACCAAATGGTAACAGCCACACAGCAACAGCTCTGCTAATGTCTGTTGCTCTTGTGTTTAATGATGACTGCAGTATCATCAATCTGTTGTCCCTACACCACGGCCTCTGTTACTGTAGATGTTAGAGTCTTTTCAACAAAACGTCTTATCCATGCTTGCGTGTTTTATTCTAAAGGATTGTTTCTCTCTCTCTCTCATTCAAATCTCTGATTATGTCCATCCGCTATCTCTCAGTTAACTCTCTTTTTTCTTTCTCTCCTTTTGCCTCTTTTCTCTGTGAAATTGCAGAAGATGCATGCACACACGCAAACACGTAGACATGGTCAACAAAGGCTGAAATGGGATTATATAACATTATCATGTCACCAGCGCAGCGACAAAGTCATTACTCATACTGACATCGTAAATACAGAGCTGTCCACTGCTATTTTCTGAGATTTTAAGGTCAGGATATCCACTAATAACTGTGTGTGTAGACATAATATATGTTTACTGGTGTTTAATGTGTTGCCATATGGGCCAAATCATGGGCTGTAATCTAGTTGTGACATAATTATCGGAAACATACACACACCCATTTACATGTAGTGGATATGATCGTGTGTGTGTGTGTGTGTGTGTGTGTGTGTGTGTGTGTGTGTGTGTGTGTGTGTGTCTAATGAGGATTTGCTGAGCTAAATAAAGACTCTTACGGTAATCCACGGCCCACAGGAGAGTTCTAATAATGAACTGTGAGGCCTCATACGGTGTGAGTGTAAGTGTGTGTGTGGCTGTGTGTAAGTGAGCTATTATTGAGATTTAAAGTTACACAACAAACTACTAGCCCGATTATTCCAGATAAAATTACACAGTACACACACGATAACGTGATTTCACACCTATTTACTCCACATGCCACCAAAATAAACCTTCTCACTCAGTAATTATTGCTTACTCAACTACGCACACTGATACCTTTTCAATCTATACAGTGTGAATAATTCTGTTGTGGAACTGTTAGCACGATGCTAACATTAGGGCAGCATACACCATTTAAACTTCTTATTCAGAGTTCAAACACACCCATATGATCGCAGACAATAAACAAGAGCGCTAAAGAGTGTAAAGAACACGCAAAGGTTTAAATGACTAAAGCGCACAAGGACACATGAATAAGCAGTAATATCATAAGTTAAAGCAGATATTCACTTAATTAAACAGATTTCTGTACGCTAAATAAAAGGTTACTGCTAGCTGGCCGTTAGCTTAGCTTAGCCTAACAAAAAGACAGGAAACACATGTTAACAGCTAGCCTGGCTCTGTCTGAAGCTAACGCCATCAGCCTACTAGCACTAATGCTCATTAAGAGTCTGTCACATTAGCCCTTTGTAAATTAGCAACATAGCTTGTTAGATAGTGAGCTCTATGGGTGATATTAGGTAGTTTTTGCTAACATTAATAACTAAGCTTGCTGTTTTCACCATGGTTCCTTTCTTTGTGCTCGGCTAAGCTAACAAGCCGCAGGCTGTGTAGCCTCTGTGTACCGCACAACCATGCAGAGGTGAAACTTGTATCATCTACTCAGCTAGCTAAGATGCTACACAGATGCTAGCTTCTGCAAGTGAGACACACCACACTGGGCTGGAATCACAATTCAGATGCTCCATTGAATTGCAGATGATAGATAAATGCCGACTAGGACACATGAATATCATCTTAAATGCTAAAATATATAACTTGACACTTTCACAAGTTCACTGAATTTACTTGCCTGCAAAGATTGATACCACTGTCTTCTTCTTCTTTGTCTGATTTATTGGTGGGTGCCAACCAACGTCAATACACCAAACAAAACTGATTTCTGTTTATTTAACATAAGGGTACAGGTAGCTGGCAGTTAGCTTAGCTTAGCCTATGAAAAAGACTGGAAACGAAGGAAAACCGCTAGCCTAGCTCCATCTTAAGCTAATGCAGTGGTGGAACCAGGACCTCTAAGGCTCACAAAAACAGCCCGGCACATTATCCCTTGTAAAATAGCAATATTACATTTTTACACTTACACAAATTTAAACCAATGAGCTACAGCATGTTAAATAGTGAGATATTTGGGTGCTATTATGCAGTTTTTTGCTAACTAGCTGGATTCACCCTGTTTTCCAGTGTTAATGCTATAGGCTAAGCATAGGCCATCAATTTTGTGTGCGCTTCACTACCACATGACACTACTATCATTTACTTTGCTTACTCTCAGCAAGAATGCAAGCAGGTTTTACCATCATGGCACATACAGTAAGTCACAGAGCCCTACACTTCTGGACACATGTTCTGCACCCATTTCTACATTTCTACATCCCATTTCTGCATCCAGCAGGTAATAACGTGATGAATTGTATCAATTGCCTTTGTTGGTGAATAAACCGTAGGGTCTTTATTTTCAGTTGACCTTGTGTGGACCACATGTTTCCCCTGCAAATTTGGAGCAAACACTTGCCCTCCAGTGCTCGTTTCATTAAAAAGAGAAAAACACAACTAAGATAAACAAGAATATTAAATTCAACAGAGGGTGTTTTAGTTCATGATGATGTTTTATTTCCTGTGTGCACTGTGGGCCTCATTTTAGAAGAAATCATGTACATGCATCAGGGGCAAAATAAAATGTTATATACCTCTTCACACAGAGGAAAATCCTCCATAGATGTATAACCTTTGCAGATTTTATTTTGGAGTAGAAATTAGGGTGAAAAGCACCTGTGATTTTGAAATAACTATAATCACACACAATTCCTCCTACTACGGGCTGCTGATACTTTTAATTAGTCCACAATGAGAAGACAATCCCAAATATTCATTAAACTTCACTAAAGCATAATTTCATATCGTCAACATTTAGCAACAATCATTCTTCAGTCTTATAGTTTCGTTAAAGAGCTATGCATTCATTTTGATTGTCTCTGCACTCTCGAGATGACAGCGCTGTCATTTGCCGTCTTCCTTGTCACAATCTCCCTTTGTCATTACCCTGCCATTGACTGAATCTCACAATCTGTTCACATGGCAACCTCACTGCACCACCACAACCCCATCCATCCACCCCAAGGGTCAAAGTCTGTGTCACCAAGATAAAGGAATACATTTGACAGGTTTTTGTCAAGTAAATCTAAAATAATGGCATAGGTGACTTATAACTGCAGTAGCTTATACAGCACTTAAATTATTAGTTTCTATCTTCAAGCTAAATTGCTCTATCAATATAGACAAAAAACGTCTTATTATTTGAGTGTATTTCACTGATTTGATGTCGGTATGAGTGGAGATGATTATAATTTTTTTGAGGTTAGGAATTTCCTTCAGCCAAGATACACGTGCTAGAGTAGCACAGTGGCCTACATACAGGGAGCTTGTTGAATCCCCCCAGAAATGGATACAGCATAACCTCACAGACTAAAAACCTTCAAGGAGACAACTTGTTCATGTATGTACACTATATCTTGTTGAACTGGCTTGGCAATAAAACACAAAGGCCTAAGAATCCTTCTGTGTATCGGCAGCTACACAAGTCCGAGACGGTACTGTCCAAAATTAGACAAAGACACAGACAACAAACACACGAGAGCAGCAGAAAAAAGGCGGAAACAATGGGCTTTGTCCATAGTCTGTGGCCATAGTCTCTGGCCCATTCTAGCATTAGCATTGTCACCTTTGGCTGTGTAAATAATGCAAGACAGTCATTGGCTGATTATTAAATTATTCAGCAGGGTAGCGGATCACAAGATATAAAGTCCCAGCCCAAGACACAGGACCAGACCAGCACATGCAGCGACCAAACACAGATGGACGCAGACAAACCAGAAAACATATAGCCCAACTTGACTACACCCATTACCATGTGTACTCAGCACCACGCCGCTGCTTTGGTCTGACTCAGTATTTGTGGGAGATGATGGTGATTAATCATGATTTGTCATATGGGTGGCCTGCTGTCATGTGTAGATGTGTCAATAAAGCTGTGAGGTTTGATAATTTTATTCAGCTGGGATTATATCCAATAGCCCAGTGACCTATATGCAACTTTGCTTTGAATTTAAATAAATGTGTAGACACTTATATACATTACTATTTATACCTTTAGGCCTTCTGTGGTTTTGCATCAATAAAGCTTTAATGTGAAGTTAAAGTAAAAATGGCTTTGCAGAAGCGCAGATATTCAATAAATTGGATACTTGTCAGTTCACATAAAATATGGCCTTTTCTGCCGATACCTAACTGTCTCCTGTCTTACTCTCTCTCATGCATGAGTGTCCATCATCTTTACTGGAGGCTGACACACAGGGTCAGCAGGGGGTTCACCACAATGGCTGCATCAATTCATTATGGCACCACACCCATTTAAGCAAAGGGGAATTAACAAATGACTGGTCTTAATGGCTCTCTGTGGTGGCATGTGGCCTGTGCATGTTTCTGCACGTGTGTGTGTGTAGGGGCCTGTTGCCTCTTACATGCCTGTAGTATAAGGAATAGTAGAGGAAATGAGTGCACTTACAGTCCAGGTGCTTTTTCTTGGGCGCCATCACTTCATGAGTGGTGGCTTTGCAGACAGCTCGGGCCATGTCTGATCCCGTTAGCTGGTACTGCGCAGCGGCGATGCGATCCGTGAGCGTTTGCCCCGACATTTTCTCTCTCCCGCTGAATGGACCAGCTCAGGAAAACGCGTCTCGAAGCAGGGGACGATACAATGAAGAAAGATGAATGTGAATAAAACCCAGGTGGTGCGGTTGGGTCGAGCCGATCCCGTGCGTTTCCTCCCCCGGTGTAGGCCTGTGACCTTCTGTGTGGGCGGAAAAAACACGCACAGGATGAGATGAAAACCTAATAAGTGCTATTCTCGCATGGAAATCGTGCGGTCACGTTGATCGTGTGTGTGATGACATGATTAGACTTACGCAAGGTTGTGAATCCCCCCACGGCTTGTCCCGTCCCCAGGTCCGGACCGCTCGGTTCAGCACCTTGGACAGCTCGAGCCACCCGGTTATGTAAGAGTCAAGTGGCGGTGGAAGCTGCTCCCTCAGCCCGCAGCAATAATTTCTCAAATGGACCAATGAACGATGCTGCACCACTGAACCTCTTCTGATCGTTTATATATATATTTAGAGAAAATATCTAATGCAAGGCCGCGCAAAGATCCAGTTAGGAGGGCGCATCAGGTTTGGCTACTTCCCCTCCTCCTGCAGGAGTGCATTCAAATAAAGACAGGAAAAAAAAACCTGCAATGGTTCCCTCTGTGGTCAGATTGCGGTGTTTCCTCTCTTCTGCTCTCTTCTCCTCAATGATCTGTACGTTCCGGCTCAGAAATGCTGCTTCACACACGGAGAAAAATTGCGCACCGCTCCCCCAGTGGTGCTGCTGCGCAAGATGTTCGGGAAGAGGAAGAAAAAAAAGCAGATGGGAATTTCCTTTCACTCCTTCCCCCTCCTGTCGATTGTTTATTTATTAATTTGTGTTATCTTTATATATGACCATCACCACCGGAGGCTCCTCCCCCCTCCAGAGGGTGCTGCTTGGTTGGATGACACACGTCGCATGCACGTCTCTTCAAGGGGAGTGGACATGGGGCGGGGGGTGCAGAAACCCGGATCACGATGCGCCAAAAGGGTTAAAAAAAATACGAGCGTGACTGTGGCTCCTGTGCATGTGCGGTATGCATCACGCAGGTTTGCACACGCTGCATGCACAATGGCAGATGATGGGGGGAGACATTCTCCTGATGAGCAGACTACCCCCTAATAGTCCACATAATGATCATCTGAGGCTTTATATGTGGACTGAGCCTCATAAAGCTACAACCAGAGCAGTACAACATGTAATCACACTTCATATTTGCACTGCATCGGCCTTTTTATTGTTTTTACGTTATTTAGGAAAGGCCTTTATCATATGTGTATTCACTGAATATGTGTACAGGCAGATTTTTAAGAACATGCATGTAACATACTAAGTGCAAATCATCAATCCGCTGCATCATAGTAAAAACCATTCGTGCAGAAAAGCGCACTGTCAGACACGCCCGGACGTGCTTGCGTCACGTGACGTAGGCGGAAGTGTGGCCACGTCGTCAGCAGGGAGGAGAGGAGGAATCGGAGAAACAGGAAGCTGCTCGTTCAGAGCCCTGCAACACTTTTCTGTAAGTAAGTGAATTAAAAACAACTCTACTGCTACTTGTTTACATTTAGCAGCATTCAGCTCCACTTTGTGATGCGCATCGATATGTTATTGTTGTTTCTAGCAGGCGACAGGCTGCAGCTGCAGTTTGCTGTAAACCTTGCCCTCTTCTTGTCTTCTTGTTTATTTGACATGTTGTATTCACTTGCTTGAGAATGATAAGTTAATTATTTACTTTGCTTGGACTGTAGTTTGTGTCTGTCTTTGCTGGTTGGGTGTCATCGATTTATCCCTGAAAGAAAGATGTATTTTCAGGAGCCATTTCTGATTTGTTTATCTCAAGGTGCATGTGCTCTCAATATTTACAACAGCTTTAATTTCCCAAGAACTGATACTATAAACGCTATAATAACTTACATGATTCTATAATACTTTTAATGACTATTCTGTCATATTATACATACAAATGCATGATAGTATCTGTTTCCTTGTTTATACCTATGATGAGGATTACGAAATCACGTCAGATAACCCTGGGTTGGTCAATAATACAATATCAATAATTATCCCAAAATAACTATAACAATATAACTAAAGTCCAGGATATATCTATATTGCTTGTGCATTCTGTTAGCACAGCGAGGAGGTTAAACACGTAATTGATCTACCTCAGAATTGTAAAGTGTTCTGTTGTTTATCAAATGTTGGTCATTTGCTGCCCATATAGAAAAGTTTAAAACCACAACCTTCACTCAGGAGCAAAAATCTTAACACTTAGAAGAAATAATGATTTAATAAATGATAATGTGACATTTACGGTTCTAATTATCGATATTGACTGATATAAACATTTTTATCCTGATAAGGATTTTGGCCATATCGCCCAACCCTAAAATAACCTGGACCAAATCATGTGACAAATGACCACTTGATTGGTTGAAAACCTTCAATAAACCCCCCTACAGTTTTTCTAAAAGACACGAGTGTTTCCTCCACCACCGACTGCTCTGTGTTTCACGTCTGTTATAATGTATTTCAGCCATGGCCGAGTTCCCGAAAGTATCAAAGCTGTCCAGTCAGCACCAGAAGCCTGTCGGGTTGGTTTTGCAATATGGCACCGCCGGCTTCAGGACCAACGCCAAACTGCTGGACCACATCATGTTCAGGATGGGACTTCTGGCCACGCTCCGCTCCAAGAAGACCAAGGCCACCATTGGAGTGATGGTCACTGCATCCCACAACCCAGAGGTGGTGTAAAAATAATTTTGATGACAAATTAATTATTGTGGCATTCTTATTTACAATTTACAGTTATATTCTCATCCATTTGAAAATATTCATGTTTCACCCCACCCTGATGGGGTTTAAACATTCCTTCAAACACATCATAATCATAACTCTCCATTTCTTGGGGTGCGTAGGAGGACAATGGGGTGAAGCTGGTCGACCCCATGGGAGAGATGGTGACACCGGCGTGGGAGGGCTATGCCACACAGCTGGCCAACGCAGAGCAGGACGATTTACTCACTGCTTTGAAAGACATTATAGAGAAAGAGGCCATAAACATGAGCCAGGGGGCAAATGTGTTTGTGGGCAAAGACACCAGGTAAAATGTTTTTACAGATTTGTTGAGTAATATTTAATTTGATGATATCTAGCAGTAAATAAGTGCTTTTAAGTTCTGTTAGTATCATTGATTTTTATTGTGGTCTCTACTATACCTAGAGACCTTTTCAAATCTTCTATAAAGTTTTCGCCAGACAATTAAAAAATAACTGCACTGGTGCACATGAGAGCTTCTCCTGTTTGACTTGACTTTTATAAAAAGGGAAAATATTCGTTCTTCTTTATAATATCATATTAATCCTACAGATTGTCCTCTGGGTCTGCACAGCTAAACCTGCATTTAATATTTGGATTAATCCTCCTCATTCAAATTAAATATTTGCCCTTGAATTACAGGAGCAGTAGTGCCGCTCTTTCACAGGCAGTTCTGGATGGAGTGAGTGCTCTCGATGGTCACAGCAAAGGTAAGGTTAATTAAACTATTAGAATATTCTCATTTACACTTATTTGATTGTTTGCTTTGCTTTGATTCATTTCTCGTCTTTTTCTCTTCTCACCTCTTTTCTCACCTTTTCTGTCGTCTGATTCTCTCCTATCAGACTACGGTTTGGTGACCACTCCGCAGCTCCACTACATGGTTTGCTGTCAGAACACACAGGGGAAATATGGAGATGCCACCGTGGAAGGATACTACCACAAACTGTGCCAGGCCTTCATTCAGCTCACTAAGAATGTAAGAAAATAGGACATGTCTTGTGTTTACTGACTTTATCAGATCACACTCTGTGTTTGTTTTTTCAGGGTTTTTTTTTGCTCCTTCCCTTAATCGTATCCTCTTTGGTAGGCGTCCAACTGCACTGATGACCAGAAGCACCTCTCTGTGGATGGCGCTAATGGCATTGGTGCTCTGAAGTTGCGAGAGATGGAGAGTCGCCTGAAGAGGGAGCTGCAGATTTCTCTCTTCAACGACGGCAGCAAAGGAAAGCTCAACCACCAATGTGGAGCCGATTTCGTCAAAGTGCAGCAAAAACCTCCAACAGGTAAAACACAGATTTAAAGTCTGACAGTCAGTGTAGAGACACGTCAGAAAAGGTTTTTAATGAGCATCATCTATTGCACAGACATCTATTGATCCAGCAATGCATTGACAGAACATTTTATTAACTTGCGAATTATGATTCCTACCTGGGGTGACAGAAAAACTAGATGTGATCTGCTGACATTTTCATCAAGACCCATGTATAATGATATTATTTCCTAGAAATCCAACAACACCATCTACTTGTGTCAATATCTGTCTCTACAAATGTAGTTTACTAGTGCAATGTCCTGGAATGGGCTGTTTGCTTGGTCTGTGGTTGGTTGCAGCTTTCTTTCTGAAACTTTAAAAGTGACCTGCAGTAATTGAGCCGTGGTGAGTGAAGATCGACTGCAGGACTAATGAATAAAGTTTTGGCCTCAAACTCATGTGACATTTTCATCTAGACTTATGTACCCACTAGTGTTAATATCTGTCTCTACAATTTTTCTGAATTCACCACGTCTTTTGAAGGTTTAACGATTAACCCGGGGGAGCGTGGTTGTTCCTTTGACGGCGACGCTGACCGAATCGTTTATTACTACACGGACTCTGAGGGACAGTTTCACCTGCTGGATGGAGACAAGATCGCTACTCTCATCAGCACTTACCTCAAAGAGCTGCTCACACAGGTACTCTCTCATATACGAACATTTAAACAATAAACAGGCCCATAGACGCAAACTCTTCACGAGTCATTTTCCTCTCTGGATGAACAGGCTGGTTTAGACTTGAAGATAGCAGTGGTCCAGACCGCTTACGCTAACGGCAGCTCAACACACTATCTGGAGAACACTATGAAGGTGAGAAAACACCCACGCACCCACACACACACATACACTGCATTACTGCTTTTTCCATTTTTCAAGTTGGTGCTGATATATGCTGCTGTCACCTTCTGTAGTTAATAGTAAGATGTGCTAAAACTGGAGTGAAGCACCTTCATCATGCAGCCCAGGAGTTTGACATTGGCGTGTACTTTGAGGCCAACGGTCACGGAACTGTGAGTATATCAGACACACAAACAACAGCTCTAATAATCCACAATCTAGCACCTATGATTCTAGATGATCTAGTATCATTATGTGTTGTGTTTAGGTGTTGTTCAGTAAAGCGGCTGAAGAGAAGATCCAGCAGCTCACTGAGGACCCCAACACCAACGACGAGAGGAAGAGAGCAGCCCTCCTGCTGCAGAGCACTATTAACGTCATTAACCAGGTAGACACACACACACACACACACACACACACACACACACACACACACACACACACACACACACACACACACACACACACACACACACACACACATATATGCTAATTATTTGTGTTTATTTCTTCTAAAGACTGTAGGTGATGCGATTTCTGACATGCTGCTGATTGAAGCCATATTAACCATCAAGGGTATGACTGTCCAGCAGTGGGACGCGATCTACAGTGACCTGCCAAACAGGCAGCTTAAAGTCAAGGTACTCATGTTTTCAATGTATTACCATGTATCATACTTCTGATAGTTAATCCTGGCTTACCCTATCGGGAAATTGCTTTTCTTTTGCCCCTCTCAAAGTGTGACGTTTACTGCAGAACAGGCCTTGAATTTTACAGAAAATATTTCAAAAGTAATGGATTTATTTTGTTGTAACAAGAAGTTTTATGAGTAGTCCTCAGTTCATGTCACATCCTGAAGAATTTCTTCTGAATGATGTTTCATTTTTTGATGCAGTATTTAAAGATACTGTTTTGATTGGAGATTATGAGCAAAGAATTGCCCTTTTTGTCGGATTTTAACCGACGTCATGTCTTAACCACAACATGACAATCATTGCGAGTCCTCAACAAGACCATTGTAGTCGAGAAGAAGTGCTTCGGTTTGATACAGTATCCCTGCTAAGCTTTCAGTGTCTTGTGCGTGTATCTCTTTTGCTGTTTTATATGAATGTGTTACTCTCTGTACCAGTTCCACACTGTAGTACACTGTACATGTATCCGTATTTGTACCTGTTTTATTTTGTTTTTCTTCTGCAGGTATCTGACCGCAGAGTGATAGACACGACGGACGCAGAGAGGCGGGCAGTGAGCCCAGCAGGGCTGCAGGAGGCCATCGACAGTTTAGTGAAGAAATACAAACAGGCCCGTTCCTTTGTGCGACCCTCCGGCACCGAGGATGTGGTCAGAGTTTACGCTGAGGCAGAAACACAGGTGAGAAATCTTCATCCTGTTTGGGAGATCTTTGTGTCCTTGACTAAAAACTGATGGGAGTGTATTGTGTGTAAAGCTGTCACTCACCATAATCTGTGTGTTTTTCAGGAGAGTACCGATGCCCTCGCACATGAAGTCAGCCTCGCTGTTTATCGCCTGGCGGGGGGAGTGGGAGATGAACCCAAACCATTGCACTAGACACACACCTACACCCATCAGCCACAAGATTGATAGGTATAGATATTGATCCACGTTTTAATAGGTGCTTTTTGAAAGGAATCTCAGTTGATAATGTTTTTATAAAGCTGTGATATATCAAAACAATCTTATTTGGTGAGGTGCCAAATTAGTTCGTACTGCAGATTGCACTTGGTAATTCACTTTACTCTCTTTTTATTTGATATTTGTCATTGTGAAAGTGGGAAACACTGGTAGAGACAATGAAGGGATTTTATGCAACTTTAGGTAAAACACTTGACTTGTTATTGTATCTCCAGCAGGCAACCATGTACCTAATTATGGGTTTCTATGTAAGCTAATATAAATAATCAACTTAACCATATATATATCATGTAATTAACACATGTGTTGTCGAGAGAGTTTCAGTTAACCATTGGTTATAGCCTCCTAATAAATCAAATCTTTCAGAATAATTACTGTGAGTTCTTTGCTTTTCAAAACAGTGAATTAGACGTTTCCATGGGGGTTATAAGTTCCTTAAATGTTGCTGGGAGCAGACTGCTGCTTAGGGTCAAATAAACTATGGAAAAATAGAAAGAAGGAAGTGTGTACCTGTGTGATTTTCTATTACGCAGGACACACAGGGGAAATATTTCTATTTTGTCAGACTCAAGTTATGTCTCTACTCATATGTTATTTCAAATGAAAACAACAACTATGCTTGCATGCAGTTTATTTTGCTACTTTCAAAGACGTGTTCCCAACACACAGGAGGGTTAAAATGAGCAGAGAGGCGGGTAGAGGCCGACAGAGTTAAGAGCAGGTGGAGCAGCAGAGTGACAGGACACAGTGTAAAGTCTCAATGGAAGATAAACACAACCAATAAATGGGCATTGCAACATGCTGTTGGAGTTGGAATTCCTTTCACTGCAATACAGTGTGTTTAAAGCACTGAATCAATTTGACATGACAGGAAGTGGTGTACAGCAAAGTCAGCAAGTGGGACTTGGATTATTCTTCATCCGTGTCATCAGCTGCTCCAGAAATGATGATGGTGCGCTCCTGTGTGTTGCTCTCGTACGTGTCATCATCTGTCTTAACTGTTCTGGGAAAAAAGGGAAACGGGTAGAAGAAAAAGATTAAGAGAGTTTGACTGTACCGTTTGGCCACTTAAGGGTATGTTTGTACACTATCACAGTTAGTTGTTGTTGGTTTGTCGTATTTCTGTGTCACAATCCCCCTCTACCTGATGAGAAGTGTCTTCCTCTCCGACATCTCTGTGGCCTGATCCCCTAAGCTACCATCTGTCTGGGTGTCCGATGAGACGAC
Source organism: Hippoglossus stenolepis (assembly GCF_022539355.2). Taxonomy (NCBI): domain Eukaryota; kingdom Metazoa; phylum Chordata; class Actinopteri; order Pleuronectiformes; family Pleuronectidae; genus Hippoglossus; species Hippoglossus stenolepis. The sequence continues at coordinate 9,812,517 of NC_061502.1, forward strand.
CTCCACTCGCGGTCTGCCGGCGTCTATCGGCTTCTCAGCCCCGCTGCTGCTCTTGTCACTGGGGACCTCATCCAGCTTTGAAGTCGTTGCTTTTAGAGCTGAAGCTGAGGCCGCTTGCATACTAACACTGGAAGTTAGGGACAGGCCCCCAGTCAGGGACAGGTTACAAACCATGGTGCTCAGACGGCTGTCCTCCCCTTCGATCAGCTTCCTGCACAATAGATAATGACGTTATATAACCCTGATAGAGAAAGATATATAGATAATTCTCTACCACTTAAAACTTAAGTGTATGCCAATGTTTTGTTCACCTGTAGGTGGTGATCTCGATCTCCAGAGCCATCTTTACACTCAGCAGTTCCTGATATTCCCTCAGCAGCATAGCTATCTTCCCCTTCGTCACATTCAGATCCAATTTAATAGATTCTATACGCTCCTGTTGCAACAGATAGAACAGAACAAATTTATTTTAAGGTGGTTCAGGCGTCATGACGACCAAAAAGTATACATGATGTAAATGTATGGATAGGAATGAAATTATTACTTCATCCTACCTGTAAATCCTCCTCCTCCTTTTTGTATTTCGCAGCTGCATCACGGATCTGAACCTCCAAATACTCGTTCCTTGTCTTCATTGCCTCCAATTCACGCTCCTTGTTGAGGAGCTAAACTCACACAAATACATGCAGCTTTTTTAGGCTGGGAAAGGACAGTGCCAGCCACAAACAACAACAGAAAATCGGACTCACATCCTTCTTATAGCCTGCGATTTCCTCTCTCACGCTTCGAACACTCTGAACATGTTTGGTGGTGGCGTTGGTCAGGTCCTGAAACTTTGTCTTGTACCAAGTATCCATTTCCTGTGGAGGAACAAACATGAAATGCAGTTTAATAAATTAAAATACCTTTTTATAGTCTTACATGATTTTTACATGTGCCAAAGACATCATTGTTTTTCTAGAAGTCCCTTTGGCTGAGCGTGTTTTGGGACTTTTGGGCGTAGAAAGTGCACTGATACATGATAAAAGCCAAATCCTCCAAAGTCTGAACATATTGCAGTTTCACTGTTGCACCATACCTGCAGGTTTTTGGCGGCGATGCTGTCGTACTGAGACTGAATCTGTCTCAGAGCAGAGGAGAGGTCTGGGAGGCCAAAGGTGATGTCCACCCTGGAGGTTGCTGAGTAGATCTGCTGCATGAGCTCCTCAATTTCCTTTCAGTGAATCATAAACAACAAAAAACAACCAGAGTTAAAAGAAAAGCAATGTACACAGCAGTAAAACACTGTAATTTATGAATTTCTTTCGATTCTTTTTAAATAAACTAGTCACGTACTGATTATACTAACCAAAAAAATGACATTTTTTTACTTTCTACCATTTTTTGAAGTGCTTGATCAAGGAACAACTGTCAAAATATACTCAATGATTTGTGACTTTGACTCAAAGCTATAGAGCTGACATTAAATCACTTAAATGTGCACCTTACTGAATCAGGAACTGTATATGGATGTTGGACATAGAATTGACCCTTTATGGCCCCCGATTTAGAAAAAATTCTAGATCCGCCACTGGGCTTGCATTACAAAATAATGTAAACTAGAATGGTGGTCTATATAACCTTTCACAAGAAATAAAACACAGAAATATGAAAGAAAGTCTCTGAGGAGGGTTCACTCCACACTACAGGCTCGTCACAGCTTCCCCCTTTAGCTTCACACCACACTCATAAATACCATGAGCATGGTCTTACTCACTCAATCCATCAACAAGACCTCGATTTGAATGTAATCTGTCATAGCAATAATTACAAGCCCATTAAACCAGTAATGACGAAACTGAAAGCATGCCAGCCACCAGACACTGACTCATACACAGAATGAAGTTCATGGACAGACACGTACCTCCTTGTGAATTCTCTGCAGGAAGGCCAGCTCAGTCTCCAGGTTCTCCTGGTGCTTCTCCAGAGTGATCCGGCCTGAGGTGGCTTTATCCACATCCTGGGACACAACATGAGGTTTTGATGGTTAATTTAAATAAAAAATAATTTGTTCTTTTGAATTACAGCTTCACCCTCTGCTGTGTCTTACTGGACGTAGTGAATCGATGTCGTGCTCCGTCTTTTTCCGGGCCTCCACAGCTTCTTCATATTTGGCCTTCAGCGCATCCAACTGGCCCAGCATTGCATCCTTGGCTGCCACAGACATGTCCTGTAATAGAGCAGAAACACAGCGGTCAAACTGTTAAAATGAACAGAAAGTGGAGTGGAGAAGAGAAACAAAGAGACCTCTGAACAAAGCATGATCAGCGTCAGCCCCACTCACCCTCTGATTTCTCATCTGTCCAGCCTCCCTGTTGAGTTCCTTCAGCTGAGACTCGTACAGCTGCCTGAGGCCCGATGGTCGGAGGTGGCGACCCTTCAGGGTCTCGATCTCAACCTCCAGCAGCTTGTTTTGGGACTCCAGCGTTCGCACCTACAGGAGGGAACAACAAACAGGCAAACGTCATCATCACAAGTTAAAGGGTCAGTAACTGTATTACTCTTCCTTTTACTGCTTCAGATCATTTCCTGCATTTGGGAGTAGTTGGTGTAAAAGGACAAAATTAAGTCAGATTTCAAAGTTCAAGTGCTTTTGCTGAGACTGTCAGTATAAAATTGTGTCTATGTATCTGCTGAGTGGCCTCTTGCCTTTTCAATGTAAGCCGCCAGGCGATCATTGAGGGCCACCATCTCCTGCCTCTCATTGGTTCGAGTCACCATAAAGGCCTGGTTCTCTGCTGCAGCCGCATCCAGGTCCAGTTTTGGTCCGAGCCCCATGGACATACCAAAGCACAGCGCTCCCAAACTCGCACTGCTGCAGACAGGAGCAGAAGTAATATCCAACGCATTATTCATCGTTTTGATTCAATAAATTTGTTCTATTTCCCAAAGGTTGATCGATCAATAAGATGCTTAATATTCATGGAAGAAGCCAAGTGTGAAAGAGAACCTGTGGTAGGTTTAGTTTGTCCAGTTTGGACTACTGTAAAACATATGGTGGCCTACATAGAGAGGACCCGCTCCCGATGTAAATATAAAGTATTTAGATATTAATTATTTAAATATGAAGGGCACATTCTTGGGTAAAGAATACAACAATTCATACAATTTGGATGAAACACACTGGTGAAAACATCACTAGGGTTATTTTATATTTTATATTCACTTTCTGCCAATAGACCCCTTTTACCTAAATCTTACACACTGAACCTTTAAGTGTTAATACTTATATTATTTAAAATGTGAATACTGTCTAGAGTTTAAATAGTACAGGGGACCCACCTGGTCATGCGGGTCTTATTGGAGAGGGCCCTGCGCCCCACCGCCCCTCCACTCCGGGTGAAGCTGACCGACCGGTGGCGGGTGTCCCTGCGGGTGGGAGAGGGACTGGACACCCGGAGCTGTTGGACAGACGAGGCGGCCAAGGTGCCCTCAAAGTGACGGCGGTATGAGGACATCCTCTCTGGACTGCGGCTCATGTTGACCTCTGGCTGTAGCTGTTGAAACTTCAAGAAGACTAATCTGGTCACTCACACCTTCGGCCTGTGGTGGGGTCTTTATATCCTCCTCAGCCCCACCCTCAGCACCGCAGAGGAATGTTGAACCTCCCCAACCCCAGCGTGAGCGTCGCTACAAACATTTATCACAGTTATGCCAAGAAATGGATTTATTAAAGGTGGTGTATGAAGGAATTTTATATAAATGTGAAATCCTCTCCACATGATGCCATGCAGTACTTTTAAACTGCATATGTGACTGTACATTTACTCATAATGTGGTAGTGGGTGTTTTGCTCATATAGTTGGAGATATTTCATTTAATAGCACATGTCAGTACACCCACCCACCAAACCACTCATCTGTCCCTCCATCCTGTTATCAAACACCGGCAAACACATTTCAGTTTTTTACCCAATTCAAATAACTAATACTTGTGTTTTTAATTTAATAAGAACAAGTCAAACATGAATTCAAACCATTTTATTTGGAGGGTGCGGAAATAAAATTCCGGAACCTTTCCGCTGCGATTCCGGACACGTTTCCCTGTTGCTCCAGTGTCTGCTGAGCTCTTTTCCGGTGGTGTTCACTTTCTTTGTCGGAAAGAAACAACATTAAAAAAGTGCTTTTCTCCACCGCGGCTGCTGCGACATGGCGGGAAACTTCTGGCAAAGTTCTCATTAGTAAGTTTTTACCGAAAACTTCAAGTGTTACGTTTCTATCTCGCGTGTCGTCATGTTTGTTGTGAGGCCTAGCTGTGTGTGTGTGTGTGCGGCAGCGTTAGCTAGCCGCTTCATTTGAACTCCTCCTGTTGTTGTTGTTTGAATCACACGAACAGAAAGAAAACACACTTTTATGTTAGTGTTTAAAATGCTTCAACAGACTATCTTCCTGTTTTAGCTTTCACGCTACGCGATAGCAGCATGTTTGGCTAGCACAGTGGTATTGATAGTGATGCTGTTGTGCTACCCGCTAGCCCGGCTGCTCACAGGTTAATGAAGTGATAAATAACAAGAGATGTGTATTTATTTCTTCTTGTACAGTTTGCAGTGGGTTCTGGATAAACAGGACCTGATGAAAGAGCGACAGAAGGACCTGAAGTTTCTCACAGAGGAGGAGTACTGGAAACTGCAGATCTTCTTTGCCAATGGTACATGATCATGTTTGTTTACAATAATGTCTTGAGGTAACTAAACTCAGGATTGGTGATATGGTTTCCACAGAAGTGACAATCACGTGTATTAGATGCTGTGCTGTTAACATTTAAAGATAGAATAACTTGAACATATTCTTCCATCTCTCTCAGTGATCCAGGCTTTAGGGGAACACCTGAAGCTGAGGCAGCAGGTGATCGCCACGGCAACTGTCTATTTCAAACGCTTCTATGCCAGGTAAGAGAGAGGAAGAGCTAACCAACTAATATCTCAATCTTACAATATGTATTTCTCATGGTGATGTGTGGAATAGATTCAATGTCGGTACTTATGATGATGAATATCACATTATTATTTCTGTTAAGTTTAAAGGCAGATTTTTGCTCCTGAGGGAAGGTTGTGGTTTCAAACTCTTGTGGGCACTTTGCCATTCCTCTTTATGTGAAGTTATTGTTGCTGTTGAAGTCCAGTGAGATCTTGTCTCAGTTTGTATTTAAGAGTTCTTCATGGGATCCATCCTATAAGTTGATATACATTCATCTCTTCTTGTTTGCAGGTACTCCCTGAAAAGTATAGACCCAGTGCTCATGGCACCTACGTGTGTTTTCCTTGCTTCCAAAGTTGAGGTATGTACGTTTCTGTGTTGATAGTAAGGCCACAATTTTACATTTTATGTTTTGTTGTATTTAACTTAATAATGTATTCTCCTTTCAGGAATTTGGAGTTGTATCCAATACCAGGTTGATCTCTGCAGCAACATCTGTGTGTAAGTAATAACACTCCGTAATATATTTTATAGCACAACTCTTCAGATCTGTCAAAATGTGTTTTTCACTGCAATGGACACTTTTATATTATAATGTTCTTTTTTTTTTCTGGAACAGTAAAGACTAGATTTTCCTACGCCTTCCCAAAGGAGTTTCCTTACAGAATGAATCATGTGAGTAAAACATCTTTATAGCAGGTTGCAATTTTGGGGATTTAGTTGTTGTTATCTGCAGTGAGTCACTCTAAATGCAATGTGCTTCTATTCACTAAATGATATTCATTTAACAGGAAAAATACAAGATGATGGTAAAGTAACCACCCTGTCAGCAGTTTTGATAACACAATGACAAAGAGATGTGCCTAATTAGTGTGCAAATGTCTGTTTGGTTTGAGGGTGGGGCTTGAGTGGAGGTCAGGGTAAAATCAAAGATAAAGAGATGGTTTCGTAGACTGTGCTTCAAACCAAGGTTTAGTGCGCGCACACTAAAACGGAGAAAAACTACAAGGGCACATACCTCCGCCAAGGCTAACGCCCTATGTCACAATGTCAAAGACAGCGGAAAATAAATTACTGTATCTGCTCCAAATCTTAATGGGTTTGTCCTTGGTCTGTACCCCACCCTTCCACCAAGTTTCAACAAAATTGGTTCAGTAGTTTTTGCTTAATATTATCACAGGAAAAAAAACTTTAACACCAGTTAAATAATTCCAAATATATATATAACTTAATGGATGTCTATGCTAGTTGTTTTGTTTGCCTGCTTCCTTGGCAGGGTTATTTATGCACTGGTATGCTACATTACAGCATACCAGCACAGTGTTACCACACTGGTGTCTATCATTATGTGAGATTCCACTGCTAATGTTCGCAGTCATGTGATAAAACCTCTGTTGCTTCGACCGTGGCCCCCCACGTACAAGTGCGGGCATAAATTCTCTGTGCGCAGCAGCTCTCACTTTGGTGCCAAGCACAGGATTTTATTTATGAAGCATCTTCACCGAGTTGCCAGGACGTCACTGGGGCTGTCCTGACACGATGCCTGTCCAGAAAGCTGTGTAAATGATTATTTATAGAGAGCCACTGTGCAGCGATAAAAGGAGGGGCCGGCTCACATAGTAGCGAATGAGTTAGCGCAGTGCTGCAACTCCTGAACATAATATTTCATGTCCACTCTGCAGATATTGTAAAAGCAAACGCCGGTAGCAATTGGATTTGCAAGGCCAATTCCACTTGGATAGTCACAATAATACTTGTGTTTATCTTTGTTCCTTTATCTGGTAAGTCAAGTTGAGAAAACAGGTTTCATACACGTAGAATATGCCAAAAATAATGTTTACTTAGAAAGACAAGATTCGAGGACTGTAAGAACCAATGCGGGTGTCGATGCGCTGTAAACAAAAATGTTTTGCGCAGCAGAATTTATACATCATGTCCTGTCTCTACTCTACACCTTGCCTGAATGTTCCAGAAATGTCGTTGTTGTTGTTGTTGTTGTTGTTGTGAAGCGTCTCACCCAGAAAATCCCCTGTTACATTCTTTATTTGTCAAAGGAAAAATGTCCAGATGCACTTTTACAAAGCTCAGCTTATGTGACACAACATCACAGCAGTTTGTTGCATAATATTATGTTTACCTGTGTTGCAAACTATGAAAGAAACACATACATTTTAACATTGTTTAACTAGTCTGAAAATACAAATAAATTTTGTGTCTTTACAGATATTAGAATGTGAGTTCTACCTTCTGGAGTTGATGGTGAGTAGAAAAAGATTTGTATCGTTGCTCCTGAGTTTGTCTTCACCACTGATCACTGATCTAACTTCCTGTTTCAGGACTGCTGCCTGATCGTGTACCACCCGTACAGACCACTGCTGCAGTATGTGCAGGATATGGGCCAGGAGGACATGCTGCTGCCTCTGGCCTGGTACGACACTGTCTGTCATTGATCTGTTGCTGTAGTAATGTTTTTATCTGGAAAAAGTTTTAATTCAAAAAGTGCTACATGAACTCACTGTGCTGCTGTGTGTCTGTACCAGGCGAATAGTGAATGACACGTACAGGACTGATCTGTGTCTCCTCTACCCCCCCTTCATGATCGCCCTGGGTAAGATCTGTCCCCTTGCATTTCTCATCGCTGCTGTGTAACATAGTTACCGACTTGAAATTAGTTTTTTATCAGATGCAATATGATGAGATGTTCTTGTTCTCTGCACACAGCCTGTCTGCATGTTGCCTGTGTGGTTCAGCAGAAAGATGCCAGGCAGTGGTTTGCAGAGCTCTCTGTTGACATGGACAAAGTAAGACTCACCTCTGCTCGGTTCATTTATGTTCAATGTTGCATATACAGGAAACGTGCGGATACAGATGGAGCTCCACTGGAAATAGTGGGTAGGCAGTGGAGACAATAGTTCAAAAAGATGTAACATTTTGTTGACATGTGTTTTCTTTCAAGATCTTGGAGATCATCCGTGTGATTCTGAAGCTCTACGACCAGTGGAAGAACTTTGATGACAGAAAGGAAATAGCTGCTGTGCTCAACAAGATGCCTAAACCCAAACCTCCTCCTAATAGGTAAATCTGATGTGGTTCTGTACGTTTCATCTATTGTTATATAGAGTACATGCATATTTTATTTGATGTAGTATGGCCAGATAGACTGTGGATACCTGACTGAGCCCTGGAATTTAGAAATGATATTCGGGTTAATGTTGGGTTCAGACACAATAACAGAATTCTTGTCAGGTGGGCGTCAGGCTCTGTTAGTTTTCTCTCTAAATACGCAGCTTGAGCCACACATTTTAAATAAGTGTATATACAGTAAATAAACCATTTGAAAACAGCATAAAGCTGCATTTACCTGGTTTCATGTTGGATTGGAACTCATTGAAATGTTTTTTCGGAGTAAATGCAGGCATGCTAATGAGTTTAAACCTTTTTGGTTCCACGTCGCTGCAGTTATATTTAATCACACTTCCATGTCTCTCTCTCTGTCTTGTCTCCAGTGAGAGCGACCAGAGCTCCAACGGGAACCAAAGCAACTCTTACAGCCAGTCTTAGCGCGGGTCTGCGTTTCCACGGGCATCAATAGTCTTGATGTCGAGAGGGGGGTGGACCTTCTTTTTTAAACAAAAAATGTCACACAGCACAAACTTTGCAATGTCCGTTTGGAAAAATCACTGATCGAGATGTCCCCTCATCTTCAGCGGACACCCCCCCCCCCCAGCAAAGTCAAGAGAGCCATACCCTCACTTTCCCCTTCTCTGATCATTGTGGGTTTATGGATCGAACATTGAACAGATGGTTACAGGAGCTTATTCGTCTCGATGACGCCGAGCTCCTCTGCTGCAGACTTGAAATGAACTGAAACTGATGAACATTTTGTGGGAGGGGGAGGCCACGAATATGGGGCTTTAAACTTTGTCATTGTGATGATCCTGACGTCCTTGAATAGCCCAGGAGAGCGAGTCCTTTCATACGCTGCCCCCTGGGATTAGAGAAACAAAACTTGATCACTTGTACTGTGTGTGTGAGTGTGTGTGTAGAACACGTCAGCGGCCAGTCTGTGTGGGTTTTCATTCCTCAGGGACTATAGTGCAGTAGTCTTCTCTGTAAATGTATTTGATCCTGTGCTGTTGGGTCTGATTGGATATCACCCTGTGCAACTGTGGTGTGATTGGACGGCCCTGTGCTCCGATGGTCGATCGTGAAAATCCCCAAAGCGACTCGTCTTAGACTTTACTCTTTTGAATCATGATGGCTCCACCTCCTTCCTCCCTGTTGTAAATAGCTTTGTACTCCTTTTTATTTTATCTCTGTCGTGTCTTTGCCTTATTAAGGAAACTTTAATGGAAATCATGTGCCGGTTTAGCTTCTGGCTCGCGCTTCAGATGGAAGTGTCCCAATTAATTTCACCATCATGATTCACTTATTAAAGCTGATTATTTTTATTGTAAATAATTGTCCCTTTATTCTGCTTTAGTTGTAGAACTCGTGTAGAGCGATATTTTTTTGTTTATATTTAGCCGAGGCTTTTTTAGGGGGATAAATGCAAATTACAATCGTTTTAGATTTGTCTATAAACTTTGGGTTGTACATTGTTATTTTTAATTTACCTTCTGCCATATATTTAATCACTGAATTGTGGCTGTGTGTGTGTGTGTGTGTGTGTGTGTGTGTGTGTGTGTGTGTGTGTGTGTGTGTGTGTGTGTGTGTGTGTGTGTGTGGTGTGTGTGTGTGTGTGTGTGTGTGTGTGTGTGTGTATGTGTGTGTGTGTGTGTGTGTATGTGTGTGTGTGCGCTCGAAAGAAGGTGCTCGAAAGCCTAACAAAATACAAGCTGCTGGTCACAGAGGAAACCCTTCATAACAGCACATTGTAAAATGTATTTTAGGATTCAAGTATTAATTTGATTTGCTGTCATCCTTTCTCCTGTTTACTTGTCCCACATTAACGGGGATATTTACATCTTGTTAAAGGCCACTCCCATGTAACTACTGAGGACACAGTGAATCCTTGAAGAGAGTTCGACCCCGCCTTCATCTGACATTTTCCTCCCCTGCGGCATCCTCCATCTGTTACATGAGTGTTCTCGTGATTGGGCAATAAAAAATAAAAAGGGCTCAACCCAACTAAAAGAATACTACTATTTCTGATTTTAAAATTTTTCCCCCAAATTAGTTTTACTTGAAAGTCTTATGTTGGATCATATTTTGAGGATCAATTATGATAATAAAATGTAAGATGTGATGAATTAAAAGTGGGTCACTGCTGTTATTCAAGCTCTTATGTCATGCTCGTACAATATGTAATGGACTTTGGAGAATCTTCCAGGATGTTGTGCTCAATGTCACTTCAACACAGTGGCTGTGGTAGGACCTCTAGTGGTCCACTCAAAGAATATGTTTCATAACAGTTTTCACATGAAAAGCCTGAACTTTTAATAACCAAGAACTTTGAGGTAAAGTAGAAAGATTACTCAATTTAAATTCAACGTTTTCCCTCGGTTAGGATTTAGAAATTACAAGTGAAATGGTTGAATAACACCAGAGGGTGTATTTACCAGTAGCTGCCTCTAGGTGTTTGTACCATGGGGTACTGCCGTTCCCTCGTGACGTCACTTCAGCTGCATGAAGCAAACCGAGAGCAGCGGAAAAAATAATACACGATACACGGTGTCCTTCAAAATAAAACCTGTAACGTTCACAGTGAATGGAGAAACAAAAGCACGTGCAAAATCCCTGACGACATTAGATTGCAGTAGGAGAACAATAAAACTGGGGGACTAGACATAGCACACATTAATGTGAATAGTACTAAATAATCAAAATAAATTATGCACCTTGAAAGATGAGGTGAGTGTCTGTGTGACTATTACACTCCTCTCTTGCTAAATTACATATATATATATTTCACTCATGTTAATGTTTGTTTGTCTGTTCTAATATTAGTTGTAAATGAGATCAGCATTATTATTGAAAAAGGGTTTCATTGTCAGGCACTGCTGGGAGTTGAACCCAGGATCTCCTGTTTACTAGACAGGCGCTTTGACCAGCTAAGCCACAGCACCTTGGTGTAGTTGTAGTAGTTTGTATATGTGTTTGTAGACAAGATGACACAAAAATAACAGAACGGATTATCACGAAACTTGATGGATGTGGTATGGGAGAGGAAAGAACTCATTGAATTTTTAAGAGAATCCAGTGCAGGGGATAGATCCGAGTTTTTACTTTTTTACTTTCTTTAACATTTTGAATTAGCGTGTTTTATCATAAGGTTTTACTATTTCCCCAGAGAATAACTCGTGGATCTTGATGGATAAAATCTGGCACAATTAGGGAACTAAAAGCAACGAGCGTGTGAGATTTGGTGCAGCTCGATTAAATTTAAAGGACTGTTGGGGGTACACACATACAAAGTGCCATTGCAGTACAAACATGTAAACATTTTCACTCTCTTCCAAGAGAAACATTTATGGATCTTGATGGATAAAATTGGGCACATTTAGGAAACTAAAATCTATGAGTGTGTGAAATTCTGTTCAGCTCGATAACAGGGACAGTTGGGGGTACACACTCATAGTGTCATAGTAGTTACTTATATTGCATTTTCAACAATGTAATTGTTTGAGTACTTAATAGGTACATGTGATAATTAAAATAGTTGGTACTAAGAGATGGGCTCTATCTGAGGCGCTGCTGGGATTTGAACCCAGGATCTCCTGTTTACTAGACAGGCGCTTTGACCAACTAAGCCACAGCACCTTAATGACAGATGTGGGGTTAGTCGTAGTTTGATTTTAGGTAAAATTACACAAAAATAACAAGATAAATTATCCCGTAACTTGGTGGAAGGTTGTGGTTTTGGTCAGGGAAGAACCCATTCAATTTTAATGCAGATCTGGATCAAGGGGCAGATCCTTTTCTAACATTGTGAGATAATAAGTTTTTTCACTGTCTTCTCAGAGAAAAATCGATCCTGATGAATAAAATCAGGCAGATTTAGGAAACTAATATCAATGAGTGTGTGAGATTTGGTTGAGCTCAATTGAGTTTAAGGGACTGTTGGGGGAAACTACTCGAAGTGCCATTGTAGTTCCTTATATTTCACCAATGTAAATGTTTGTATACTTTAATAAGTACATGTTATAATAGAGATTGGTTCTATCTGAGGCGCTGCTGGGATTTGAACCCAGGATCTCCTGTTTACTAAACAGGCACTTTGACCAACTAAGCCACAGCACCTTAATGATGGATGTGGGATTAGTAATAGTAGTTTGTGTATTGGTTTAATTGCTAGTTTGATTTTAAGTCTAATTACACAAAAATATAGAGGTAGATTACCCTGAAACCTGGTGGAAGGTTGTGGTTTTAGTCAGGAAGAATCCATAACATTTTGATGCCTATATGGATCAGGGGGAAGATTCTTTCTGGCATTGTGAGATATGATGTTTCTCCACATTTTCACTGTCTTCCAAGAGAAACATTTATAGATCTTGATGGATAAAATCGGGCACATTTAGGAAACTAAAATGTATGAGTGTGTGAAATTGTGTTCAGCTTGATAACAGGACAGTTGGGGTACACACTCAAGTGCCATAGTAGTTCCTATATTGCATTTTCCAATGTAATTGTTTGAGTTAATAGGTACATGTGATAATTAAGATAGTTGGTACTAAGAGATTGGCTCTATCTGAGGCGCTGCTGGGATTTGAACCCAGGATCTCCTGTTTACTAGACAGGCGCTTTGACCAACTAAGCCACAGCACCTTAATGACAGATGTGGGGTTAGTCGTAGTTTGATTTTAGGTAAAATTACACAAAAATAACAAGATAAATTATCCCATAACTTGGTGGAAGGTTGTGGTTTTGGTCAGGAAGAACCCATTCAATTTTAATGCAGATCTGGATCAAGGGGAGATCCTTTTAACATTGTGAGATAATAAGTTTTTTCACTGTCTTCTCAGAGAAAATCGATCCTGATGAATAAAATCAGGCAGATTTAGAAACTAATATCAATGAGTGTGTGACATTTGGTTGAGCTCAATTAAGTTTAAGGACTGTTGGAAACTACTCAAGTGCCATTGTAGTTCCTTTATTTCACCAATGTAAATGTTTGTATACTTTAATAAGTACATGTTATAATAGAGATTGGTTCTATCTGAGGCGCTGCTGGGATTTGAACCCAGGATCTCCTGTTTACTAGACAGGCGCTTTGACCAACTAAGCCACAGCACCTTAATGATGGATGTGGGATTAGTAATAGTAGTTTGTGTATTGGTTTAATTGCTAGTTTGATTTTAAGTCTAATTACACAAAAATATCGAGGTAGATTACCCTGAAACCTGGTGGAAGGTTGTGGTTTTAGTCAGGGAAGAATCCATAACATTTTGATGCCTATATGGATCAGGGGGAAGATTCTTTTCTGGCATTGTGAGATATGATGTTTCTCCACATTTTCACTGTCTTCCAAGAGAAACATTTATAGATCTTGATGGATAAAATCGGGCACATTTAGGAAACTAAAATCTATGAGTGTGTGAAATTGTGTTCAGCTTGATAAAAGGGCCAGTTGGGGGTACACACTCATAGTGCCATAGTAGTTCCTTATATTGCATTTTCAACAATGTAATTGTTTGAGCGCTTAATAGGTACATGTGATAATTAAGATAGTTGGTACTAAGAGATTGGCTCTATCTGAGGCGCTGCTGGGATTTGAACCCAGGATCTCCTGTTTACTAGACAGGCGCTTTGACCAACTAAGCCACAGCACCTTAATGACAGATGTGGGGTTAGTCGTAGTTTGATTTTAGGTAAAATTACACAAAAATAACAAGATAAATTATCCCGTAACTTGGTGGAAGGTTGTGGTTTTGGTCAGGGAAGAACCCATTCAATTTTAATGCAGATCTGGATCAAGGGGCAGATCCTTTTCTAACATTGTGAGATAATAAGTGTTTCAACATTTTCACTGTCTTCTCAGAGAAAAATCGATCCTGATGAATAAAATCAGGCAGATTTAGGAAACTAATATCAATGAGTGTGTGACATTTGGTTGAGCTCAATTAAGTTTAAGGGACTGTTGGGGGGGAAAGCACTCGAAGTGCCATTGTAGTTCCTCATATTTCACCGATGTAAATGTTTGTATTCTTTAATAAGTACATATTATAATAGAGATTGGCTCTATCTGAGGCGCTGCTGGGATTTGAACCCAGGATCTCCTGTTTACTAGACAGGCGCTTTGACCAACTAAGCCACAGCACCTTTATGATGGATGTGGCAATCAGTAGCTTTTGTATTGGTTTAATTGGTAGTTTGATTTTAAGTCTAATTACACAAAAATATCGAGGTTGATTACCATGAAACTTGGTGGAAGGTTTTGGTTTTGGTCAGGGAAGAACCCATTCAATTTTGATGCAGATCTGGATCAGGGGGCAGATCCTTTTCTAACATTGTGTGATAATAAGTGTTTCAACATTTTCACTGTCTTCTCAGAGAAAAATCGATCTTGGTGAATAAAATCAGGCAGATTTAGGAAACTAATATCAATGAGTGTGTGAGATTTGGTGCAGCTCGGTTATATTTAAGGAACTGTTGGGGGTACACACTCAAAGTGCCACAGTAGTTCCTTATATTTCAACAACGGTGCAATTCCTTATATTGTAATTGTTTGAGTGCTTTAATAGGTACATGTTATAATTAAGATAGTTATTACTAAAAGATTGTTTCTGTCTGAGGCACTGCTGGGATTTGAACCCAGGATCTCCTGTTTACTAGACAGGCGCTTTGACCAGCTAAGCCACAGCACCTTATTATGATGGAGGTGGTAGTACTAATATCTCAGCATTTAAGTAAGTAAGTATGTATGTATGTATATGTGTATATATAAATCAGCTATATATCTATCCATCTGTCTGTCTGTTTATCTATTGTTTATTTATTTATTAATTAATTTATGCATTTATTGTTTTCTTTACACAGCCTTGCACTATATCTAATACAAACTCTGAATAGGACATCGTGTAGTTATTTGTATTTGGCATTTGTCCATGAATGTCGCAGAACACCACCTTTGCACCCACTTTTATTTTGTAGGCTGTGACCGGAACCTGCGTGTTTCCCTTCGTGTGACTTGACGGTGAGAGCGGAGGAAGGGAGGCCACAACCAGCGAGCTCCGAGCGGGCTGCGGAGGATGTCGACCCCGCTGCGGGGACAAGCCCCGGGCGAGACGCTAGTGTCCGGCCGGCCGCCGCTCACCCCGTCGCCTCGCACCCGCGGCCCCCGGCGCCCATGAAGCCGCGGCCGATGACTTCCCGAGCAGCTGGAGTGAGGCGGAAAGTGGCCGGAGACAGAGAGGATGTACTGGCGCGTCGGGTTCGCCTGGACGCGGTCGTGTGTGGTTGATCTCGGCCAGAACCGGAGCTTCTCCTGCGGCCCGCTGAGCTCCGGCGAGGAGCTGTCGTTTTATGGGTGCATCATCGCCTACCCCCTGCAGGACCACAGCGGGATCATGTCCGCTCTGGGCTCGGACTCGTGGTGGAGGAAGACGCTGTATCTGACCGGAGGGGCTCTGCTCGCTGCCGCTGCCTATCTGCTGCACGAACTGCTGTCCATCAGGTACCGAGGCTGAGAGAGGAGGCTGCGGAGCATCAGCACTGTCAGGCCGCTGCAAACTAACTCAACAGCCGCTGTGCTCATATTATTCACATTTCACCCATCATCTGCTGTCTTTTCGCCGGGGGTCTGATATTACTTAATCTGCTCAGGGTGGGAGGGGGAGCGAGAGGAATCGTGAGTGGAAGGGTTGTGATGTAACCCCCCCAACATCCTCCTCACAAACACACACCAGGAGATCCACACCTTTATTGGCTTATTTTACCTTAATTGTTAACGATGAGAGCCTCCTATTGCAAAGGGGCTTTTGATTTAGTTGGATTAAAAAAAAAAAGATGATAACACCTTTCAATCCACGATAATAGCTCATCCTCCATGTTGTTTGTTGGTGATGTGTGTGGGCCTATTACACACAGCTCCCACGTCACGTGAATGGACATAGACCGAGATCGCAGGTCACTTTCAGTGTCTTTCAAGGACGAGGGGACACCAAATATATGGATTCACCTTTAGTTTGCTTTATTTACCGGTTTTCAATCGTTAAAAAAATCCCATCACATCCTCTGATGTGAACAGTCAAACGTTAAAGCCCAAACACACCATTGCAGTGGCAGCTGTGACGGGATATATGTTCTAGAAGTCTGTAAATCTTCATTAATTACTATTGATTGTGTATTGGCAGGAAGCAGGACTGACCTAGTCTGTTGTCGTCTGTAATCTCGGGTTTTGTGCCGGCTAGGCCCTCGGCTGCACAGTTTACATAGAAGGACACTTCACAGTCCGCATGGATGACACATCTGTGGTCTCTTAGGGGAATAACATGAAAAAGGACATTTAGCGATTTTATTTCTAGTAACAAAGCAGAGTTGTGTTCTTAGAAATGTTGATTTTTAGACGTTTGTGGTTTAAAAACAGGTTTGTTGTGCAGTGCAATATTCGTTCAGATGGATGTTTTTGTCCAGTCTAATGTTACATATTGCAGCTCTCTCTCCTTTAATATCTACTTATCTAAATAGGCTCCATTTTACGACACCCTCCTCCCTTAAGTAGCGTTGCATCCGTCACATTATCCCTACACAGACTCGGCAGGCATTTCAGCACCACAGAGGAATAGACAGCTCCTCTGCTGCCGAGCGTCTCAAACGTGATGCACGTGAACGCACCACAACCTTTCGGAGGAGTCGGCCTGTATTATCTTTACACTGCAGTTTCCTCCTCGGCCCAGTGTCAATGGCCCCGGGGCCGACAGTCACTCAGGGGCCAGTTAAAAGGGCCCCTGCTGCAGATCATTTCATTGATCCAATCAATCACAGCCACTTGGTTTATCTTATGATAGACAGAGTAGAATAAGATAGAAATAGAATTGAATAGAAATAGAATAGAATAGAATAGAAAGCCTTTATTGTAAAAATGTAATGATATGACATGTGAGGTCCTTCATTTATATACCACAGTGCCAAGATTTTTTTAAACCTGATTTAAATCTAATATTAACCTTAATTGTTAACTCACATTAATTTATAAAAACTGAAATGGGTTCTTACAAAGATAAGAGTACAAGCCCTCACACACACACACAGTTACTTGTTTTGGACATCTAGGAGTATTTAATGTTAACATTTATTTACTCCATGTAGACTTAACCTTATGTCTTGATTTAATAAAATTATTTTATTTTGGGGACCTGAAGGAAAAAACTGCCTACTATTGCTGCCTTCAACTTCTCATCAGTGGGAAGGGTTTTTATAAATCAGGGGCCACAATTTACACCGAGGCACCAAATTTATGTCCAACATTCATGTACAGTACCTGATTCAGTAAAGTGCACACTTCACGTCAATATTCGTTTACTGTTAGCTTAGCTTTGAGCAAAGCCATATATCATTGAATATATTTAGATTTTATTTAAGTTATTCAAGCACATTGTGTACTTCAAAAAATACGAAGTCTAAACAAATTGCTGGGGCCAGTGCCCTCCTTGCCCCACCTTCGCTTCTGCTGCGGATTGTTTGTTGACGTTTGCTGCACGTTCAGTCACCAAAGCTCTCCCAGTAAAGCGTAAATGGTAATGGTGGTGATGAAAACAAATCCAATGATCCTGCATTGTTTTAAGATGTCATCAAATTAGGTGCTATGTTACTGTTTTGATTAAGCGACCCCTAGAGGTAAGGTAAACATTGAGGGAACTGCACAGCTCATTGTTCCCATGTGGCCAGATGTACTGTACACACACACACACACACACACACACACACACACACACACACACACACACACACACACACACACACACACACACACACACACACACACACACACACACAGTTTGTGTTTTCAAGCCTTTCTTTCTTCTTGATGTGCAGCCTTGTTCCTCTTCGCTTCCACAGAAAGGAGGAAGAGCTGGACTCTAAAGATGCCATCATACTCCACCAGTTTTCCAGGCCCAAAAGTGGCGTCCCGTCCCTGTCCCCTTTCTGCCTTAAAATGGAGACCTACCTCCGCATGGTTGACCTGCCCTACCAGGTAAAGAAAAAGATTATATACTGAAACGCCACCACTTCATCTGTCTAAAAGAGCATGAGTTGATTGTGATGAGTTTTTAACCTCAATTTCTTTACCCATTAAAAGTTTCTATCGATCCAATTATAATGTAATTCACCCGATTCTTAACCTAAAACCAACCACTTTCTCTTTTCTGCATTTGTTCATCTTCCCCTCTATCATGGTTTTCCTCCCTCTTCTTCTTCCCCTTTTCCTCTCCTGCAGAACTACTTTGACGGGAAGCTTTCGCCGCAGGGTAAGATGCCGTGGATCGAGTACAACCAGGAGCATGTGTTTGGCTCAGAGTTCATCATGGACTTCCTGGAGGAGAGGCTGGGCGTGAGCCTCAACAAGAGCCTGACACCGCAGGAGAAGGCCATGTCCCGCGCCATCACCAAAATGGTGGAGGAACATTTCTACTGGTGAGGGACCTGTGGGTTTGCTGTTGATGTTGTTGTCCTATGTTATTTCCTTCTATGGAGTGTTGAACATTTTAAGCCAAAGAAGTTATTGTGTTTTTCCTCCTTCTTCTTCCTCCTCCTTCTTTTTCCTCCTCTTCCTCCTCCTCCTCGTCCTCCTCCTGTACAAATGCACATGTATATTTGTGTCCCAGGACCATAGCCTACTGTCAGTGGGTGGACAACCTGGAGGAGACCCAGAAGATGCTGTCGGTGAGCGGACCGCTGAGTGACCTGCTCAAGTGGATCCTGAGTCACCTGACCGGTGGGATCGTCAAGAGGGAGATGTACGGTCACGGGATCGGGCGCTTTTCTAAGGACGAGGTTTACGCCCTGATGGAGAAGGACATGCGCACCCTCGCCACTATACTAGGTGAAGAATCTAGAAGCCACTTTTTTAAACTTATAAATCATAACGCTCATCATTTATGGAGTTAGAATCTTGTATAATATATTTGGAAGAGTTATTATGATCCACTGGGGCAATCCAGTTCTCTTAAATCAAAATATAAACACAAATGTGCTGCACAATAGGAATTTATTAAGTACTTATGAGTGCACTCTGTAGAAAGAGATTGTTCCACCTGGAAGCAGCTCAACACATTTATTAGTTTTTCAGTGTGTGCCCAGAGAGCCACAACCTAGACAACATCTTGTTTGTGGTTCAGTGTCGTCAGTGGCTGCAGAGAAGGAAAGGGTAGCTCAGTACTGACCTCCTGTGGTGAAATGTAACATTGCAGTCTAAATACCTCTGGTTTGGCCATGATAAGTAGTGCTTGCTAAGGTTCATGTTTTACAAACCTAAAAGCATCATCTAATCTCTGATGTCTTTTACTTTGTGGCCTGAAGTTTTGTTTTAATGTCCATTCAACGTCTTTAAAAAAACAGCAGATGTTTATACGTGTGAGGGAAATCATGTTGATGCAATTATTCTTTTTTTGTGTGTGTTGATAAATCGGACGTGTTTTTTCCCCCCAGGTGATAAGAAGTACTTTATGGGCTCGAAGCTTTCCGCAGTCGACGCTGCAGTGTTCAGTCACCTGGCTCCTGCTATGTGGACGCTACCAGGAACACGTCCGGAGCAGCTTATCAAAGGTGAGCTCACTCAAAAGGCTCAGGTCACTGCTGGTGAAAATCTAAACATCAGTTTCAGTTTTAACATCCGTGGATAGATGGTGTATGATAATAACTATTTTTAAATTCCTATTAAGTGTAAACCCCCTGAAACTGTTGTAAATGTGTATTCACTCTTAGCTCAGCATAGACCTAAGATGTTCTGCGCTTTGTCCCATATAATTAATGGTTGCCTCTTTTAAACACACAAACACAACCTTCCATTTTGGACTAAGTTGATCATTATCTCCACAATATGATACA
Organism: Hippoglossus stenolepis; assembly: GCF_022539355.2. Classification (NCBI taxonomy): domain Eukaryota; kingdom Metazoa; phylum Chordata; class Actinopteri; order Pleuronectiformes; family Pleuronectidae; genus Hippoglossus; species Hippoglossus stenolepis. Next base: position 9,832,460 of record NC_061502.1, read on the forward strand.
GGAATGAAAAACTGATTGAAGGGTAAAAGAAAAAGGATCAGTCACGAACAGTCATGTTTTTCTTCAGCCATACTTGTTTATCTCAGTCTGTAATCAGTTTGTAATTAATATATAATGGAACTTATATACTTACTATCTAGTAGACTGTATAATTATAATAGAGTTATATTTGTATTAGAAGATGGAACCAGAGATTGTGTCATTTAAGACATTTTAGAAAAATGACTCATAAACTCAATCACTTGCCAAAATTGTAGCCATTTATTTTTCCGCAAAATGACAAATCAATTAACTGATGATTAACTGGTGTTTTATTCGTCAGTAGGAGTGACTGCTGTTTTCAGAGCACCTCACCGACTCTATTCTCTGCCCTGTCCAGGTGAGCTGATCAACCTGGCCATGTACTGTGAGCGTATCCGCCGGCGCTTCTGGCCCGAGTGGTTCGTGGACCTGGAGGACTTCTACTACAGCGACACCACAGAGGGCAGCGACTCGCACTCCAGACTCCCTGACCTGGGTCTCTACTCCTGCACGGACACTTTCCAGGAAGAAACAAAAACACACACTTCACCCGCCCCCACTCCACAGGACGCCCCGTCGCCGTCCCCGGACAGCGACCCCACAGGCCACTCGCTTTATGACTCTGACATGGACACGGAGTGCTCTGAAATGGACCAGCTCAAGTGTTGACAACACTTACACGGCTACATACGCACACACCACAGGAGGGCGCTGCTTCCCACCTGCACACATGCCCCCTACCTCTTAGAACAGTGAATAACTGGGGAGTATTTCTGGTGTGGAGAAATCGAGGATGTACAGGTTTAACTGTAGTGGAGGAATGATCGCTATAGAGGGAAAGGGAGTGAAGGATAGTTTAAAAAGTTCAGAGATGGACAGAAGAAAAAAGGAGGCAGCTGTTAAAGGAAAAGAGAAGACATAGAGAAAAAGATTGAGAAGTAATAAACCAGGAGTGAATGAAGCTGCAGCTGAGAAACTCCTCCACGTGGTCGACATCATCTGCAGTCACAACCTTCTACCTGTCATCCCGTTGCTGTAACCTCGGCAACCACGTGTGTGTGGCCCCCTCCTCCCCCGTAGCAACTTGCACCGCCCGGCCTTGTGTGAGTTTTCGACTAAACCGAACCCTCAAACGCCTTGTACTGATATGTCGTCCACATGTAGGGAACTGTACAGGATTCATGTGAACGAAGACGAGTCAGTGTAAATATATAAAAGGATCTGATTGGATTCTCAGATTTAATAGATAGAATATTTAATTCTATATGAGTATAAATAGTATAGATAGCTTGCAAATATAAAATCATCCCCTCTGTGATATGGTGTAAATAATGTCTGTGTTTCCTCTGTGAAATCCATTTTGTGTTGGACACAAATTGTCTTGTGATAGTCTCCATGATTACCCACTCCGCTGGTCTAGGATCAGAACATGACCTCCTGTGTGTGTGTCCGTCTACACAACTGGGATATTACAGTCATTTCTGTTGCCCATATTTAAAGAGTGTAGTTATAGATAGTGGATATTAGATTGTAAAGCACTTTGAAATTTTATTTTGTCTTATTAAGATGCTTATTTTGCCAAAAAAACCAACAACAACCACATCCTTAGAATAATATGGCAACATAGAAGCTTTGTCTCAATTCAGCAGCAGCTGCATTCAGAGGATGTGGTCTGAACAGCACAGGAAACACACCTCCTCCGTGGGCCTTGTAGACCGCGAAGCGTCACCAGCTCGTCCTGAGACACGAGGAGAAAGTTTTAATGCCCCTTGCTTTTTCTCAACATGTGCGCCGTTTGCTTTTCGGTTTCATTGAAGTGTGATACTCAAGCATTGCACCTCTCCATGTTGCCATTACCACATGGTTTGTCTCTGAATCGCAATGCATGCTGGGATAGGTTGAGCCGGGAAGGGTCCACTTGTTGGAGCCTTTGTTTCTTGTCGGCCGCATTTGTAGGAGCCTTCGAGATGGGACAGCCAGGTCGCGCCGCTTGACCCCTGAATCGAGACACAGCTTCACTGTCATGCCCCTGTGTTGTTTGTCTTTCAGGACATTAGTCACACAGACATTTACATGCATTAAGAGCGAGTCAAACAATCACGTAGAAACAGATTTAATAGATATATAATCTGAATGAAAGTGCATGGCTGGCGCGTCCCTTTACACTTCATGTGGATAGTTTTATCTGCATTTCTAAGCTGGCCTGTTTGAGTTTGACGTCGTGACGCAGTTTGGGTTTTTCGAGGCCTCTGGGCAAATCAAAGATGTAGCCGATGGATCATGAAAAATACTTTTTATTTAAACTCCACTAGCAGTTTGGTTTCTGTGTCAACTGCTTCACATTTCAAAATGATGGATTGCTCAGAAAACGTTATGTAAAGCAATAAGAGAGCGAATTTGATGCTAGACTGCGTGGTATGCGGGCTGTGCGATTGCGAGGTGCGGGTTTGATGTGTGTTTGTCATTCAGCAAATGCACGTGCCGACATGTTGCGTGTTCAGGCTGCTTGTATGGACGCAAGCAAGGGCTGCACAGTGGGTTCTGCTTCTGTTTTACTTCAATCCGGCAGGCGAATTCATTAATTTCAGCAAATGGAATAAAGTGAAAAATTTACTGAAAATTGCTGTGACAGGGATAATGCAGAGATACTTGTGTTGTGTGCATATGTTGGCCAGATTAAGTAAAGTGCAGAACAGTGAAGCCAAAAATATGTTGGAGATCATTTAGGAGAGTCTCTATTAAGTTTTTTCCCATCTACTAAATGTCCCATGCAGCTCATGTGTTAGTCACAATGTCTTATAAAAAGTTAATATCGGCCAATGTGTCATTTGAGGATCAAATATCGACAACCGATCTCTAAAATCAATCATTGGTCGGCCCCTACTCGTGTAGATGATGCACAAAAATTATACTTATATAACTTAAAAATATGCAGCATTAATATGTAGCGCTATATTGTGAAATAAATATCAATACGTCAAAAATGAAATTCAGCACATAGAGAATAGGTAGACCTGTGATAGGTCAATAATGGAATATTATGAATGATGTTTCCGTAGAACCACGGTGTTGATAGTGATGATTGTCAGAGGGATTTTACTCAAGAGTTTAATGAGGATTTCATGACAGATTTGATTTAATTGTCCTCTGAGGCCACACCGAGGCCACACCTCTTCACTGGAGGAGTTACACCCTGGGTTCTCTGTCAAAATCATAACCTATACGAAGCCTTTAGGGAAGAGATAATCGACACGTGGACGGCAAAGCCTTTATGTGTGCGCGTGTGTGCTGCAGTTTATTTTTCAGTACAATAATACAGCCTGAAACTTAAGGAGATGAGTTTTCGTTTTGTGTCTTCAAACCCCTTTGCCTGCATGTTCTTGCCTTCTCTCGTCAACAGTCAGATTTAGCCTTATAATAACTAACTCCTTGAGCTGTTTACTTTATGCCAGTGCCAGCATATATTTTTTTATACAGCGTTATTTATTTAATGTGTGTCATATAAGTGATAATGATGTTGGATGTGTTTGAATTTTTAAAGAATATTGTTATTTTGCACACTTCTTCTTTGTTATGTTTACATGTGTTGTCTTAAAAATGATTTTATTGATCTGTGTGTTTTAGTGCAATACTGTGGATTTCCGCTGACTTCCTGTTGACACTGAAGAAAATGCACATTGTAACGTCGCCACTCATTGCATGTTTGTCCACGTTTTGACATGTCATTTGGTAAACGTAAAAATATTCCTATCATGACGTCATAATGTTCCAGCAGTTTTGTGATAGAATAGATGAAACCGTAAAAGAGAACATGAAATACTGAGGTAAAACACCAAACATTACTCCTTCCAGATCAGCGTCCGTGGGAAACTTCATCTGTCTCAGTGTTCCTCACCAGTTAAAGGTCAGAGGTCGTGTGTGTCACGTTCCCATTGAGATTTCTGCTTATAGACTTTAGAAGCCATAATGTCATCCTGGTGTCGTGTGTGTGTGCTGAAACACTTGTGGATTCTCATCAAACTGTAAATAAGAAAACTGGGGAGGGGGGGTTAAAATTGCGGAAATTACCTAAAAGAATAAAACTCTGTCACATTTAAAAATAAAAGATTATTATGAATGTATCATACCTAGAGATAAAAAGCTGTATGACAATGGATTACTCATAATATTTCATTAAATATAGCTGTGTTATTTTCCTCTGGTTTGGCCTCTGTTACTGTGTTAAAATCATATCTACCGTAGATAAAGTCCTTCAGGAGAAACTGCTCTGTATCAACACTTAGAGGTGGGTATACTCTGGCATATATCTGTCTCATAATCCCTCTCCCTCTGTGCTTGCTACCATACGACAATACTAAGCCCACCCAACAATGCTGGAGGATTAGCTCTCTGCCCTTTTCTTTGTGCTCGTGCTGGAGCTTTGGAGGAGCGCAGAGAAAAAGGAGGGCAGAGGAAGAGAAAAAGCAAATCGCGGGAGCACCACTGTGGAGACCGAGCGTGGGTTCGGGTGAGGGAAAGGTGCATGAAATGAGGGGAAAAGAGACAAAACACTGGTGGACAGACGACTGGTGATCTGGCTGATTGCATGTGTGTCAACGTTGTGCAGAATCCCTGGGAGACACGAGACAGAGGAGACAATTCAGAGCTGCCAATGACACCAGAGTCGGAGACAGCGTTACAGCGTCAGAGGTAGCAGCTGTGTGTGCACGTGTGTGTGTGTGCGGGGCTCTCTGTAGTTCTATGCATGGTGTGTGAGGTGGGATGTTGTGTGTGTGTGTCTGTGTGGAGATATGAATAATGCAGGGGATGCCTGTAGGAGCGTGAGGGCCAGGAGGAGGGCAGATGGTCGCCTGCTGATAGGACAGAATCCAGGCAATAGGGTCCTCCAGAGAGCTGTGTTTAGGCCTGACTTAACATGCACACACACACTTTCATTCTTTTTTTTCTTTTTTCCCTAAAACGACACACACTGGCTCATATTTCAAAGTAAAAGCTGAGATGAGGCTATGAAATCACACAGCGGTAAACAGGCCTCTATGACAGAAAACTGAAGCCTGTCACTGCCAGACCCCTGTTGTTTAGAGACTCACTGAAAACAGATAAAAACATAAAAATGGAAATATTTTGTAAATAATTGCATTCATGATTTTGGACTATGTGAATTACTCGGGTTAAGACAGACGCAGATAAGGATCATAATTTAGAAGAGGGACTGTAGCCAGGATTTTAGAAATGCTGAGGGAATAAATCAGGGTCCCCCAACACCAATCAATCAGCCCTTCAAAATAAAGCTCTTTTTAATGAATTGGATCTTTGTTGGACACAATTACATGTGTATGTTTTTGCTAGTTTTATTTACATGGCACAGTTATGCCAAAAAAAGAAACTCCCTCTTAAATATGACAGCGGCTTGCGAATTCAACGCAGCTGTTACTAAACTCTTCATCCTATTAAAGAATTGATCTTTGAACTATGATTACTTTAAATTTGGGATCTGAAAAATATAGTTTTTCATCTGACTAAACTGACCAGAATAAAATTTGTCATGGTGAAATTAATACCGGATCCTGGCAGAAAAATATCCTGTTCTAAAAAACTAGAATCAGAATGAATCGGAATGAATTTCTGCTCCGGTGGATACACTCTCTAAAAACCCTGGAAATAATACAGACGACATGAGCAGTTACACATTATAATTTAGAAAGCATAATAAAATAAATATATAAGTGCATCCCTGACTGCATGAACAGTCACTGTCCATGAAGTAATCATCCTACATTCATCTCCAAGCCTTTAACCACTACTACTGCTAACATCCACTAGGTGGCATCAGCACACTGATTCCTGAGTTGGCCAATGAACCGCTCAAGCTTATAATAATAATAATAATATTAAGAAGAAGAATTAAACATGAATTAAAGACAAACATAAGGAAACAGAGATACGGTAAAAAAAAATAAGAAAGCCCCAAATATAACAGGTGAAATAAATAATAGAAATAATAGAAATAATAATAACAAAAATAATAACAAAATCTTTCTGTAACAAAATCCCTTAAATATGTTTGAATTTATACTGCGCTCACCTGCTTCTCATGTATTAAAATGAAATTTTAAACATTTTATAAATTATATTTGTGTACTCACTCATATTTAGCATTTAAAAAAATATCCTACGTGTCAAAATTATAAATACGACTTGTTTACAATTATTTTATGGTGGACAATAAAGGCTCAGGCCAATTTGTTTTCCATATAACTCAAACAAGTCTGATTTATATTGTTTATATTGGTCCACCTTGTGTCCTACACCTTGCAGTTGGGCCAACATGACATCTCCCCTTCTTGATTCATCGCCTACACACAGGCCTGTGCACAAACTGGATTCATTGTCCTGACATCTTTCGTCATAATTGTCAATTAGCTCTCATATTTGTCCCTGATTAAAAATATTAGTCTCATTAAACGCCATGTATTTCAATTTGAGGCCCTCACACACTAGCTGTGTGTGTGTGTGTGTGTGTGTGTGTGTGTGTGTGTGTGTGTGTGTAAGCATCTTCACGGATTATAGCATCTCCCCACACAACAACATCAGCGGCAGGAAACACACAAAACAGCTGAAGGACAATTTTAAGCAGCCGAGACGGATTGATAAAAATCCATCATTACAATGCGAGGCCGCGCACGAGGAAAGAAAAACAAAACAAAAACAAAAAGCTTTGTTGCCAGTTGCGTCTCGCTTCTTGTCGTGGAGCTGAACAAACGTGCAAAAGACTGAAGTGTTGTAGAAAACAATTACGATTTAATGACAAAAAAGCATATAGAAATTGTGCAATCGTTGATTTCTTTTCTCCACCTCCTTCTTGGTTTGATCACAGATTTCAGGTCAATGCGATTTTGTTTTGGTTTGGTTGATTTTCTTTTTTTCCTCTTTCCACCTCAGACACTCAAATTCAGCTGAAGGATCGAAGTGACGTGTTCAGAATTACACTTATTGTCTTTTTAGGCATTAAAACAATATCAGGCCAAACGTGAGTTATTATTAGAATTATGCAATGTGTCCTTGAAATGCGTTAAATTGTCAAAGAATCTTGCTGTGCGTAATTTCTATTAATTCGTGAAGAAAAACGAAAAAAATGGAGTTGATTGTTTGGTTATTGATCCACTTTGTTATTGTTAACTTGGCCTTGTGTTCATAAAGTTTTTTGAAACGCAAAAAACTTCTGTAACTCTTCTGTAATTCACATAATAATTCATTTCAGGTATTACGTTTTTCCTCCAGTCATGTACGCCCTTCAGTTGAATTTGTGTTTCTGATGAAAAAAACAAAAATCTATATCTTATCTTTGAATTTGAGTCAGAGAATAAAATCTCCAACTTCGCTGCTGGATTTCCCCATGTAACCCTCCACCATCAGATCAGGTTAATAAATCACAGGATTAAAGTGGCACAAGAGCACGTGTCTGTGTTTGTGCTTTGGCACAGACTGACAGAGAAAACGGACCAAACAAACAAACAAACATACAAACAAACGAAGCCATACGAAAACGAATGGAGATACATCCCACAAATTGTCTTCTCAGTGAATGAATGAGTCATACAGTAGAAGTAGTGGAGCCACTGCGGCCAGAGCTGGTACCAGGATATATTCAGTTTTTTGAATTTTTTTTTTTTGTAATTATCATTATTTTCATATTTTTTCTTTTTTGTTGTTTTTTTTAAATATTTCTGTTGTTTTTTTTCTTCTTCTTCTTATAGGAAAGGAAGGCAAAAATGGGCTGAACTGCTTCGAGTGTTGCAGCCGGACAGTCTTGGTCTTTATCGTTTCACAGCATTTTGGAAAAGTACAGAAATAAGATAATAAACAGCAAAAAACACACTGTAAACAGGCGCCCAGCAAAGTCTGCACGGAAAGAAAAGCATCAACCAATACTCACCATTATCATTAAAATTATTATTAATATTATTGTTATTATTATATAGAATTTATTGCAATGTCAGATTGTTTTCTTTACCACATTAAATAAATAATAAATATACTGATGCATTTTGACATTAGATCCACACATTTTGATTGGTCATGATGATGACATAATAATAACAATAATAGTAAAAAGAATAATAATAATAATTGGTTGATATTGGCCTTCATTTTTAACATAGCAGGCTACAGCAGGTGTCTGCCATTTCAGCCCTCTCTCTCTCCCTTTCTCTCTCCCTGTGTGTGTGAATGAAGAACCCCTGTTGCTCTTGTTATGATGGAAAGATGGCGTTTATTTACCCACTCTGAGTCTGACTCTGGCTGCGACTCTTCCACATCACGCCCGGAGCTTGTTTTTATATTTTCCCCCTGTGGACAACCTCGTGTCCACATCAACACACACACACACCCTGCCTCTGTCCCCCTGTTATGACACCTTGAATAATGACACGCCGGCGCCTTGAAGGTGTAGAAAAGCAGATTTGTGATTTCTTTTCTTTTTCTTTTCTCTTTTTTTTTTTGGTTTTCACACGCCAGTCGTATCCCAATGCGCCTGGCAGCCCCGCGCCATGAACCCTCTCCATCATCTCCGCTATGCGTATTTTCTGCGCCACTGTATCTCCCCGCTGTGTCAGTCAAGGGTCCAACATTACAACTGGCTGGGGTCCAGTACCGAGCGGTTCCAGCACAGAGTCAAAGAAATAAGGAAGGACTTATACCTCCGTGATGGGGTCCGTGTGTGTCTCAGGATAAAACTGAGGTCACTGCACAGGAGTCTGTGCTCCGTGGTGAGGAGGGGTGTCCCCGTACATGTCCTCTCCTCCCGGTATCTGTCCCCCAATGGGGGTCATCCTCTTCTCCTTCTGCCGCCGGTTACAGAACCAAACCCTCACCACCTCCTTCTCCAGCTGCAGACTCTCCGCCAGGGAGGTGATTTCCACCGCTCCGGGTTTTGGACATTTGAGAAAATGGCTCTCCAGAGCCCCCTTGACGCCCACCTCGATGGAGGTCCTCTTTTTCCTTTTCCTCCCCTGCGCCGCGATTTTATCCAGGCTGGTGGGGCTCCCCGACGTGGAGTCCGCCTCCTCCAGCCACTTGTTCAACAAGGGTTTGAGTTTGCACATGTTTTTGAAGCTGAGCTGAAGCGCCTCGAACCTGCAAATGGTGGTCTGAGAGAAGACGTTTCCATACAGCGTCCCCAGAGCCAGTCCCACGTCCGCCTGGGTGAAGCCCAGCTTGATGCGCCGCTGCTTGAACTGCTTGGCAAACTGCTCCAACTCGTCGGAGGTCGGCGTGTCTTCGTCTGAATGGTCCTGGTGGCCCCCGTGCTGGTGATGGTGCGAGAGAGACTGCTGGTGGGCCCCGGGGCCGCCTCCGTGATCGCTGAGATGCGGACTGTGGCTGTGGTGGTCCTCATCCCGGAGGGGGTGGTGATGCATCCCCCCTTGCTCTCCCCCCGGCATCAGGCCGAAGCCGGACTGGGAATACACCAGGCTCTGGCCCTCAGATGTCGCCATACCGGGGATGTGCGTGGTGGCTGTGCTGGTTCGCCATGCTCTGGCGTCGTGATGCGCCTGCTGGTGCGCTAGGTGAGGGTGTCGCTGTTGCTGCTGCTGCAGACTGCTGGAGTTCTGCAGCTCCTCTCGGTCACTGTCGTGCAGCACGGGCTTCACGTCCTGCTCTCCGAGGGGACTGGACGGCCAGGGCGCCCCGCTGTCACCGTGAGACAGCGCCGCGATCCACTGGTGCGCGTGGCTGAGCGGATGTCCACCGCCCGGTAACGTGCTGTAGTCGTTCTGGAGCAGGGTGTGCGCGTCCCTGTACGCTGCCGCCTGCTGCATGCTCCCGGACTCCGAGTGCGGCGGCGGCGCGCTGCTGGGGGTGGTGAGCACGCTGTAGTGGTTGGACGTTGCGGTCGCCATAACTATCGGAGCCAGAGTGATAGCTGGAGTTAAAAGGAGGCTGCCTTTGACAGTAACTCTTTTGCGCCACGGGGCAGCTCGGCGTCTCTCTCCAGCATCTCCCGGGCGCTGTGCCAAGGGGACGCAGAGGCGCGCACCTGTGGTCCGCCTCGCTCCGCTCTTTATTGGCCAAGAACGGTTGACAGATGTGGTTACCCCTGACAGCACCCCGCTCATTGGTCACGGGAGATTGTACAGAAACCCCAATCACTCTGCCCAACAATACAAGCAGTCCTGCAGCGTGCTGGAGCACAGAGCGGAGGGAGAGATCGCGCAGAAGAGACCGACCGAGCTCAGCTATAAGAAAAGGAAAACACATTTCTACTCGTTTGAAAGTAGTTTATTCCGCTTGATGTGGGTCAGTGGGTCACATTTATTGGGTCCGTGCGTCAACGGTGCGTAAAAGTTGCATAAGAAACACATGCATCGATGTAGTGGCCACATCTTTGCGCACAAGAAAAGAACGTTCATGGTCCAAATTCTCAAAACTGCTTAAGTTGATTTAACCACATTCACGTATATTTAAGGTGAGATGCAATGGTTGGGAGATTTTGCGCCATGTGCGGTGATCATGAGGAGAAACTTCCAGCTGCCTCTTTGCCCTCAGGACGCCGTCTAGAGAAGAGGGGCTACGTGCTTCCAGGGCCTCGGCCCCGTTGCCATGGCGAACGCGCTGAATGGAACAACGACGCCCACGTCACAGCTGCAGCTCGCTCCTTCTTTTCGTTCCGTTCCAAAGGGCTCATTGGGGCCGCGCGCTCGGCCGCCGGGACAAATAATGGGGGGCGAGTGGAGAGGGCAACTCGGGGCTAAAGAGAGGAGGCCGCAAGAATGGATCCTTTGCGCCCACCGCGCCCCCTTCCACCTGCTTGTTGGGTAAACTTTGAGATGGGAGCACCCACAGTGGCACGTGAGGTCTGGTTTCCCTAAACTCCTTGGATTTCAGTATTTGGATGAGGAAAAATTATCTCCAGCTTTCAATGCACAAAAAGCAGAGATGACTAACAAGAGTTTAATTTGTTTCCATTATAAACAGTCCCACAATACAACAGTGGTGGAAATAATTTGAACAATTACTCAAGTATGGTTACTTCTGAGATTCCACTTCATACATACAGCAACAGAGAAAAATAATTTAGGAATAATTCAAGATTTTCATTTAAATTTCAAAAGTAATTTTAAAAGTCAAGTGAAAACATGTTTTAAGATGATAAGAAATCGTTATTTCTAAATTCAATGATATTTTCCCACATGTCCAGTTGGTTTATATTCCTCTCTTATATACCTCTCAGGCCAAACCCACAGAAAGTCTTTGAAAAAATAAATATAAGTAAGAATAAGTTACCAGCAGCCACATTTTAAGTAAATATAAGGTTTTAAGTTTTGCTAACTTAACTTAACCTAATAAGGTCTGTATTTAAATAATTTGTTTTGTTGGTGGGCAGTGCTCCAGATCCTCGGGGCTATGGGTAATAAGAGGGCCACAACTTTAAACCACAGGATTTTATTCTTCTCCTGTCTTAATTTAATAAACACCAACACAGCAAAACACTCTCAGATTCACAACAGGCCGATAGCGCTGCTCTAGCACGAGGACACTCCTCCCTGCTACACTCATACCTGTTCTACATAAAGCAGCAGCAGGTAGGAACCAATTAACTCGTTGGCAAGGGGACACGCAGAAGCAACTTAAATGTTATACGTGAAATTTATATAAATGGAATAAAGTGCTCGGAATAATAATGAAACAATGACATGTTTAACAGTAAAGTTAATTCTGCAAGTGCACAATAATGCAGTGGAATTATTAATATTTTCATTGTTAACTAAACAGTTAAAAAAGAAAGATTCACTTTGCAAATAAGTCATTGAGTAACTAAAAATATAATGTGTACTGTACCATAACTACGATTACAGTTTGAATGGGCTTATTCCTCGGCCTCTCTGTAAATGTATCCAGAGAATACAGAGCTGTATCATCCAGAGCAGCTTCCAGTGGCAACTGTAGTGTTGCAAAGTTTCATTCTGTAAAAAAAAATCCTTTGTTCCAACAGCTTTTAAAGGAGCAAAGTTCTGGTTATTTAGCACCAAACTTGCGCCCACGTCTAGTGTGGTCTGTGATGTGGGCTTTATTGTATATTGTATTTGTCACCTCTTTATTCCTCTGTATTATCTCTATTAATCTTTTTCAGGAAAGACCCTCTAGAAACTCTATGATACCGACACCGGACAGCTGTTCTTAGTTTTAGTGTATCTGTCCCTGACAAATAAACCAAAAATAAATTGATAAACAAGAACATAAAAAAAAGGGAGCTGCTTTAATTGGATTAAGTAACAGTGAATCCAGCAACATTAGAATCATTTTGTTGATAACACTTTGCAAGACTTTACCTTTGCCTTAACATTTACATGTTCACCAAGAAACTAATCCCATCATGTTCTCCCTCCCTGTAAAAAAATGTATCATGGCATTGCTTTTTGCACTGTCTGCCGGTCATGTCTTCAAATGAATGGGATGATATTGCAATGAAAATAATCCTCATTCTGTTGAGGCCCCTCTGAAACCCTAGGAGGTGGGGGTGTCCTGGACCTGCTTTGGCAACTACTGTTATTCAGGCGATGTGATTTTATTGGTTCAAAGTGGGACACCAGCTGTAAAACATAACAGCTATTTAGAGGTTAAAGGAACCTCGAAAGACAAAAAATAAAAATATGGATGCTTCATTTTCAGACAGGGATTGTGTGCAACATCACAGGCATCCAATGAAATACACGGAAACATTTGTCAAATTCAAAGTCACATGCAGATATTGTTTAAGACCATGCTGCAATTGAATCTTAAATAGGCAGCGATAGCTTAATCAATGAATCTTATAAAGCTGAGGATGTGTGTACACCAACGCACCCTGAATTATAGAGATTGAAAGAACACTGGTTTGATTAGGGTGTAATTCTGAGAATTACCAAATGTGTCGCCAGGGGCTCTGGCAAGCCGTGTTTTGAGAGAAGCAAAACATATTACCCTAATAGACTAATATGCAAACTACTGGCTGCCCAATTACAGGAGCTAATAACGCATAAACGATGCGAGTCCTGTTCTTACAAGAGGAAGAGGTCGCTGTTAATTCAGTCAAAGGGCCGGGTTGCGCTGTCAACACAGGCTCTGCAGGCTCAACACATACACTGTCTCTGTTTCGCCCTGTAACTCGCTCTGTATTCAACAGTGAGAGTTAATGATGGAGAATCTGAGCGTTAAATTAACAGTAATTATATGGCCCCAGTGCTGTAAAGATTCAATTTCTTCGCAAGTCTAATGGGCCTAAGTGTCCCTGTGCGCGGGCGGAACTCTCGATGAGATATTTATGATTGAAAGGCACGCAGACAAAACAAAAACACACAAACACACACACAAGTGGAAACACCTATAGAATAAAGGCATGCACATGTCGATCGGAACAGATTTTTCACTCTTGTGTAACCAGTGCCGCCTGCTCACCTGCATTACTCTGAGAAAGAGTGGTTCAAGTGCGAGGTGAAGCCATTTATCTGAATTAATGTTTGCCAGGGAACCAGTGTTCTGGTTGCTTTCACTTTCTCCAGGCCAGTGTGTGTGACCGGCCCATGTCCCTCCCCCTGTGGGAACCCTGTAACGCAGGGGTAACCAGGGCGGAGAGGGGGGGGATTCTTTATGCTGCCGGACACAGGGAGATAATGGCCATTCCTCCACAGCTGGCCCACACAATCAAAGAGAGAGGGGGCTCGGAGGATTCCAGCTTTAACCAGGCCATTGTCTGGGCTAATTACATCTGAATGCAAGACCCCAAGAACCCACCTCCCCCCTGAGCGAAACCTGCACAGAATACCCCAAACAACCCTTCAGGGATGAGGGAGAGTGCACGGACATGGGCGTACACACAGAGAAATATATAAACCATGGACTCCTTCATTACCCCTAAACATAAGCACACAAGCATACATGCACACACTTGTTCATTACACACACACACACACATCCGCAGCAGGCTCTCATCAAAGTGTTGTGTCTCTCTCTCTCTCTCGCACCCACACACACACACACACTCACATGTGGCACTCAGCATTAGATCAGATCTCAGCTTGCTGCTCTCAGAAGAGATGAGGAGGTCTTAGAGGACTTAAGTTGAATAGAAAACTCACTGAAGAGCCTTTCCCCAGTGCACCTCCATAATCCCAATCTATACACTCTCTCTGCTCCCGAACCGCCAGCACCCGGCTCCATCTGCAGCCTCAAACGTGCAGCCTCAGTACACTGTGCAAAAGAGAGCACGAGAGTGATGTCGGGATGCCCTGTTTTGGTGCTCTGGGGTTACAATACACATCCAGCTCGTTTCCTCACAAACATGCAGCAAAAGATCCTAAATAGGTACAAGAAAACGGTTTAAATTACTTTAATACTACAAGGAGTTCTTAACTGGTAATAAAAACGGTCTCTTTTTATTCTTGCTGCCTCTTTTTGACCTACAACAACAACAACGGAGAAATCAGGGAGAAAAGTGGCCTTTTCTATAAAACATATTCTCGATGTCGGACCACTGGGGAGTTCAGAGGAAACGATTTACAGCAGGGTTAGGGTAACAGTAATTATTAAGTTGTCATATTACCTACAGCAACAAAAATATCGATACTTCATTGCTATGCATTCTGCAAACATCCAAAACAAATCCACATGCTGGGCAGACCGGGACTGGAGACAGGTGAAAGCATTATCGCTTTTGTCCACAGAGGCGCCAAATTCAACGAAAATCAAAGGTTCCTTGTAGGTGCTTTAAAGAGCGGTTACTATGCTGACAATTGCAAGTGCAAACACTATCAAAATGTAAATCGTTTGCATCTGAGAAGTTGAATGGGTTCCACTTTAAGTACCAGCTTTTACAGTTGGGAGTTGAAGCACTGAAAGAGTTTCTTTGAGGTGCGATCGATGAAAGTGTTTGGGTTTTTAATTTAACAGTGAACTGACAGTTGCAGCGTGAAAGATGAAAGCAGTTGAACTGTCGTGTGCAGAGAAAGAGATGAAAGCAGTTGACATCGGCTGTTGTTGAAGCGTAACGTATACATGTAATAACGTTGATGTGTGGAGGCTGAAAGCTGAAGACGAAAACGCCTGCAGAAGTTGAAGTGGTGGGGATACTTGAAGTGTGCACACTGTAAAAGGTTGACGCGTCAGGAGGCTCAACAGTTGGTGAGGATGTCACCTACTCTGGGTTTGAACCATAGACTGTATAAAAAGATGGACGACACGACAGCTTCCCAAAAGTGAAGCCAAAGCATCTTTATCACCCCCTGGTGGCTGGCTGCAGTATAGCCTCCCTCATGTTGGTGGATCTGACACAGGCCGAGCTAAAAACTCAAAATACACATCAAATACATTTTTCTCGATGATTTCCTGTCATTTTATGTAGTTATCGCACTAATGTTTGTTCAAGTGTTAATTTTTTCACTAATCTTGGTTTTAATTTGTTATTTGATGCTATAAAAACAGGGTGAAATGTCCTGATTGACAGTTAAGACTGACTCGGGATTGTGTGTATTGGCGGGTCCTAAATACTGCGGTTCTATCCTATGACTCAGGCTCTGAATGACGTCATTGGCGCAAGATGGCAGCCTTCAACAATAATATCCAGGATATTTTGGCTTCATTTAATAATAATAATAATAATAATAATAATAATAATAGTAATAGTAATAGTATAATAATAATGGGAGGCAGTCATGTTGCCTTCCATGTTTATATACACAATACATTTCACACCACTACAGAAATTACCCACAAGCCCTTTCTCCTCCTTTATTTCAACTTGTGTGTGTGTGTGAGTCAAGGTTTTGTGGAGATATATGGACTCAAACACCATTTTCCCCGGACACGTTTTACATTTTGCACGCGCGTGACAGTGTCAGGGTTAGGAGGTCTCACTGGTGCTCAGTTTAGCATTGATTTATTCTCTTTCTCCAATTTATTCCCCCTTTCGCCCCAATCTGCCTCTGGGAGGACAAATGGAGGAGAAACGGCAAGCCCGGCAACCATCCCTCACACACACACGTTCCCACAAACGCTCACACACACAGTGACAAATGTTTCCACCCTGAAAAATACTCTCAGATTCATATGTCTGCATGGGACAGGCAGGCAAACACACACACACAAACACACAGTGAAATATATCTACGTGACTTTAAAAGCCAGGCTCTCAATTTCCAGCGTTATTGTGCTGGACCAATCAGAGAGGTGACCATTCTGTGGAACTATAAATTCACAACACTACCCAAGTCCCAAGGCACCAGGGCTCCTATAAGACTCCCATGTTGTCCCATATAACTGTCTTCAGAGGACCCATAAAGACATGAGTCGAAGCTCCCACCTCTGGGTGAGTGGTCATAATTCATTACCAGGTATTTTTACCGTGACATTGCTGTCGAGTTGCCCAGATTCATCTTGTCTCCGGCTTTATTATGACCTACACAAACTCAGGATAGGAGAAGCATGAGTGCAGTCATATTTTAGAGGCGGCTCGCTGTCACATCCTGGTTTAGTGTTGAAAAAGGAGCGTGTAAGAGGAGTGTTTGGGCTCGCGGGTCCAAGTTTAACACCTCACGTCACTTCTGCTTTGGGTTGTAATAACAAACCTCTGCCGCTCCTGCCCGCGTAGAAAAAGAGCACATCTGAAACAGGGGAGCGAGGGACAGGAGGAGGGGCAGGTAGGTCGTTAAACCCACTTGAAAGCTCAGCGCCCTGATCGATAGTCTCGGGCAGAGCAGGGATTAAAATCAGTCTAAGTCTGTTCTAATCAATACTGATGGCTAACCCCAGGGTTAAAACTGGTGTAAATCTCCATACGTCCATACACAAGTCTGCACTATGGCCTACAGTACAGATAAATGTGCAGCTATCCATGCAAATGGACACACAATGGGCTGCAGTGCATGCACAGTCGATATGAAAGAGTGTGTATAGGCATTCAGCAGCAACATATTTAGTTGTGTCTATGTGAATATACACTCCGGTGTCTGGTTAAGAAATGGAGGCAGTAAATCTGGACTTTGATGGAGATGAGGAGAGAGAGTAAAGCTCATAAATGTGTTGTGTGTGTGTGTGTGTGTGTGTGTGTGTGTGTGTGTGTGTGTGTGTGTGTGTGTGTGTGTGTGTGTAAAGAGTCAGAAATATTTTTGTTTCTGTCTGTGCACAGCAAAGCAATGAAGAAAGATAGAATGACTTAGACAAAGAGCTGACATGCATGATTGACTGTTTGACACCGTAATGGTGGACAGACGTCGCTGGCTGGATGGATTTTACAAGCACAGGTCTGCGTATCAATTACCAATACTGATCAGTGTCGCTATGGACAGACAACAGCAGGGAAAGAAATGTTGCACGTCTATATTCTGATCAGCTTACTCCCCCCCTGTGTAGAGATTTGTGTCTCTTTCTTAAATGGTTATCTGTTTCCTCTAATCACCGGGGACAGATCTCAGAGCACAGAACCGTCCTCACAAGGCCGAAGGGACATTGACAACGTTTGAAGTATAGTTTGACATTTTGGGAAATGTGCTCGTTTGCTGTGTTGCAGAGTTTGATGAGGAGATCGATGCCACTCTTGTGGCTGTGCAGTAAACATGAAGCCAGTTAGGTGCAGTAACCATGAAGCCAGTTAGCTTAACTTAGCACAATAAGGAACAGTTTGCTCAGCAACCTGCTTTTTCTTAAGCCAAAGACTGGTAGCAGTTAGCATTGCATAAAAGCCCAACTTGTTTGTTTTTACACATCAAATTGTAGCTTAAATAAATTAGATATAAAGTTAAATAATCGGTGCAGTTTGCTGGCTGACGACATGACAGCTCCTCGAGAGTAAAACCAAAAAATCTTAATCGCCCCCTGGTGGCTGGCTGCAATACAGGTAATAAGCCCCGCCTCCTCCATGTTAGCAGATAGGACATGGACCAAAACAGAAAATCTGAGTACACATTTAATACATTTTTCTCAGAGATGGTTTCTGTCATTTTAGTGAGTTCTTTTCACCCTGAGGTTTGTTCAAAAGTAAATTTTTAAGGGGTGAACATCATGATTGACAGCTGAGACTGCCTCGCGATTACTTGAGTAACAGCAGGACCTCAACACAACTCTTCATTATGTGTAATGTATTTCTGGGTGTTTCTCTTTTCGAATTTCTTGTTTTGTTTGTTTTTGCTGTTTTTGTTACATTTTGACAGTTTTGACATCTGGATCAACTTGAAACCTGCACATAAATCATCCAAATACACTAGAGTGGAATATGTATACATATATACAGTACACCCTGTCTCTAGTTATAAGATTTGGTTCTTTTGTGATTTCGTGATTAAATCATTTCACAGTGCAACAGATCTTTTCTAAACCAAAACACTTGCCACAAATAATAAGAAGATTTAAGAAAATGTTTGTGTTAATTTTCATAAGTTTCATCAACTTATCTTTTTTCTTTTCCATCTTACCGTGTTCCTCCAACTCTCCTTTATGCTTGGAGACCGGGCAGGTGGGGCAGTCGACTCAATAGGCCTCTTGCTTTTGTGTAACCCTTTTAAACACAGCCCCCTACTGCAACACGCATCACCCCGAGGCAGGCCCAAATGCAGAACATAGGGTTTGGAGAAAACACGTCACCTTCTCCTAAATTCATCAGAAAACTTAAACATCTCTCCTCACCTCATTGCCTGCTAAATTATCCTGCACTGAAATTAATCACGGCGCTGCTAAAGCTCTCTTTAACATTTTCAAACATCAAGGTCAGGGTCAGATTGCGAGTCCTGCACGACACCAATAGTGATGTTGCAAGGCTCGACTTAAACCACGACCACATTTAAAGATCCTGTCCGGAGACTGAGCCAAGATGAATGTCCAGGGATCGAACCAAGATGGATGGGGAGGGACCTCTGGGAGCAATAGCGCTTGTTCTCAGTGTGGTAATCAAACTAATCTCTGTCTTGTTCTCTTACTTGTTTTATGTCTCTAACACACAAGCACAAACAGGGTGTCTCTTTCTTATCAAGAGTTTTTCGTTAGCTGCTCCGAGTGTATCTTTACTTAGCAGGGACAGATTTCAGGGCATTAAACTTTAAAGGTAAACCCCCCACCCTAGTGTTTCCTGTCTGTAGTCACCATGGGTTACAGATGTGCACAAGTTCATTACAGTGTCTCTCAGCATGTGGAATTTGTGCGGCTCCTAATGAACAAACAAATGCACCTTCAAATACAAAGTCAAAGCAGAGCAGTATACGGCGAAAGGAGATGTTTCCGGGGGTGTATCTACTATACGGTGCTCAGAGCTGCACTCCTGTGGGTTATTAGTCTATATGTTCATGCAGTAACACATATGCTGAGATGTAACCCCTACTCTCTTTAAATGAAGGGCAGATGCTTTTGTGAGGAAACACAGATTTACACGTTTTCTTTCCTCCATGCATATCAAATGTGTGTCGGCAATTGGGAAGCATAATTCGGGGTGAAGGAAAAAACCGAGGAACTACTCTTGGAGGCAACCTAGCCAATTAATTTGCTGCTCGGATCTCGGAGCCTCACTGGTGAGGTGCTAGGCTACATACCACTGGGCTAATTTGTGTAGCAGGTCTGTATTAAATATATGCATGAGGCTAATTCAGTTAGTGTCGTCGCCCCCGTGGCTGTGGTGAGCTAGCTCCCATTAGCGATGTTTCTGCCTCCAGTGGAAATCAACACGAGTCGAGGGCGATGCCGCTTTTTATTTTTTTACATTTTTTTGCATTGAGCAAACAAAATTAAATTTGCTTCACTAAATCAAAGTGCAGTGCACAAATTTGGGACTCTCTTTCTCTCACTCTCTCTCTCTCCCCCGCTGTCTCTCCCTCTCTGTGCGTCCGTCCGTCTGTCTTCTTCTCTCTCTGAGGGATAAATTACTCCGGAATCATAAAAGAGTAAAGAAAAAAAATTACACACAGAGAGGAAAAGAGAGATTTCAGTCAAGTGGGATTCCCCCTCCCAAACAATCCCAGCATGCACTTGCTTACTGAGATGTTGGCTCATGTGTCTGTCGGAGCTTGTTTCACTCTGTCTCTTTGGTTGTACGACGCATGTTTTTACAATGTTTGTGTGTTTTCCTCTCGCAGGGAGATTTGAACTTGTTTGTACATAAAATAGATGTCATGTTGTACGTCTGATATGTACAAAAATGGGCTCAGACATGTTTTGGGTTCATTTTTACGGAAACAAAAAGACTCTGTTGTGATTGGAGTCAAGATATGACACTTGGAAATAATAGAGGCTTGACAATGTTGCACCATTGTGTAGATATTTGTGTGTTATTTTGCGTAGTTTTAATGTCAGGTTCTTTATGGGTTAAAAGAATAGAGAGACTGTGTATGCATGTATTTGTGAGTGTGTGTCTGTGTGAGAGGGAAAAAGAGACAAGGAGTGAGAGCTCCTTGCAGTACACTGCAGAGCTGCTCTGTTTAAAAAAATAGAAAGAGGGCCGCTTGGCTGTTCCTATTGAACTTGACCTGCGGGCCAGATCAATGTATGTGTTAGTGTTTATGTGTAAGAGACACAACCTTGCGTGCGTGTGTGTGTGTGCGAGCGCGTGCTGCCAGATCAATGTGTCTCCGTGTGCCACGGAATGAGAGAGCACACTGATTACCCAGGGGTGGCGGCAGGGAGGAGGGCGGTGGGAGGGATGAGAGGATGGAGGAAGAGGATGATGATACAGCGAGGGAGGGAGGGAGAGGGAGAGGGTGATGAGATTGAGCAGAGGACAGAAGCTGAGACCGAGATCAGGGGAGAAGCTCAGCTCATTTCATTTTCATTTTCCCTTCATTTCACTGCGAGCTGAGCCGTGTGTGTCGGGGCATTCCACACGGATGGGGTGCCAGAAAATTTCAGATCCACAGCCAGATGGCACAGATCAGTCGGGAAATAGCAACACAATCTGAATGGAATGGGACGGATGGGGGTCAGTGATCCGTGGTACTTTCTTTCCTTCATCTTCCCCCTTCTTTTTCTGCAAAGTACCTGAACATTAATAAACCAAAAACAATGACATTACCAGAGACATTTTGTAAGGAACTGTACATATAAAACCCTGGCAGCCTCAAGGCCTTTGACAATATTCCTTTATGTGTGCATGTAGATGTTTGCTATCTGTGTCCTAACTTGCTTTTTGATGTTTCCATCGTCAAGAGTATGAAGGACTGTGGCCCACTCCTCAGCTCTGCAGGGGCTCCTCTCATCTCTCTCACTCAGTGTATTTCCAGTCACTGGCAGTTCTGTTTGCAAACCCCTGCCCATGTCCAATCAGCACGTAGCCAGTGTAAAGTGTGTGTGCGAGTGTGTGTGTGTGAGTGTGTCAGAGAGGGAGGTATGAATGGAGGTGGGAGGTGTTCCTCCGCCGTCTTTCTGAGGGGCTATATTTCATCTGTGATGTATTCTGTATGTGTATATACAGCCCATGAGAATTGCGCACCTCATCCCAATTGTATAAATCTGTAATGGTGTATGTGTTTATGTGTGCATGAATGAAAGAGTCCAGGGACGGTTAAAAAACCTTTGCCAATTCCCCCAAGTTGTGGGAGGAAAATTCATTTCCAGATTTTGCGTTTAATTAAAGCTGCAGCGTGGGGGGAAAAAGAGAGAAAGAGAGCTTTCTGGCTTTCTGGCACTGAAGTGCAAAAATGCACACAGGGTTAGAACCTTACTTTCACTGGCTGTGCATCTGTGGCAGAAAATACTGCAATATTAGTAAACTGAACTTTGACTCATAAATATGGTGCAGAATACCGTTCCATACATTGACAGTGTGTAGAGCAGAATGCCGGCGAGTTATGTAACTCTCCTCTCCTGACTTCTGTACGAAAAAAATACATCTCAACTTCAGAAGAAAGATGATGGAGAGATCATTAATGTTTTAAGGGCCTAGAGTAAATGCTGCCAAGAGAATCATACACACAAATCCAAACGTTTAATATGATATGAATGATTGGTTGACACCATAGACTGTTAGTCTGTAACTGTAAGTCAAAGTACAAGTCAAATAACAAAATTATCTCTGTCATTTTAGGTGTTATTCACTTTAAAGTTTTATGGTATTAGTTAATTATTTGATGCTCTAAAAACAGAGTACCACATCATGATAGACAGCTGAGACTGACCTACGATTGGTTGAGTGTCTTGTTGGGACCTCGCTACCACTGCTCCATCCCTTCATCACCACTGCAAATGCTCAAGATGGCAGCGTTCGTGTCTGTGATATTTTGGTGTAGTCCATCTTTACATAGGGTTATATTATATACTATATTTTACAGTCAGTCTACAGTCTGCTTTTTCTGGTTAAAACCTTAAAAAGCAAAAACCTATAATTAATCACTGAGTCCTTTTTAAGAGTGTGAAAAGGTGCACATGTGAAAACACACATTATTGGAGGATTGTATTACTGCATTGAAGCTATTATGACCATTCCATTGTGTACATAAGTGAACAGACACACAAACACACACACACTCTAACCCTTGCCTGTGCAGCTCTACCTCAGGAAGAAATTGAATTGGATAGTTGACCCTACCTGACACAAGACAAGCACCATTGATTTTTATTGAAACTTGAGCAATCGATACCGAAATTGCTTTTGATTTGCAGTGTGTCTGCTTCTGTGTGTTTGTTTCCGTGGCGAACGCCACAACCTGGACCTGATGTTCACTCCGGTCATCTTCTTGCCATAATTTGAGCTGTGGCACAACTTATTTTGCAAATAATTCCCATACTTCACAAATTACATAAGAGAAACTATTTCGGGTTCATTTAAATTAATATAAGATATTTAGAAAATAAAACTGGGTTTCAGTGACAAAAGCTATTATGCTGAAAGAAAAACCGAAATGGAATTTGACTTTAATAAACTGAGTTAATAGTGGTACTATTTATGGGTCATGTAGCCTTGTAATTATACATTTTTGATACCAAACAAATTCACTCCTTTATTATTACATTTCCAAACATTTTCAAAGTTTTAAAGTTATTTTTGACGTTTAGAAACAGCAGGTGATAAAATAATCTCGGATCAACGTCCATTTGTGGAGCTTTCGGTCGAATCGCAGTGTCGTGGATTGGTATTGTATTTTATAATTTCTGTTATTTCTGGGGCACTTTAAGGAAAGTAAATATTTAAGAAATCTTAAAAACTTCAATCTCGTAAAAAAGCTCCAGAATAGCTATGAAGGGAATTTCCTCAAATCAAAATAAATGTGATATTATAGACTTTTTTTAAAAATTGTATTTTATTTATATACTTATATTTTATTAAGATACTTAAATATCTTCTTTCTGGTTAAAAATATATATAGTAGTGGTGGTGTAATACATAGATACTACACTTTACACTATAATACTATATTATTACTACATTTTTACTATTGTACTCTTATATTATATGCGTTAGTATTATTTTAGTCATATACTATATCAAACCACATTGCATTGTTGTTGTGTAGTGTGTTTATATTATATACACAGTGCATAAATCATATGTAACAATATATAACGTAGAACATTACTATGTATATTGTATTATTATTCATGTAAAAAAAATGGTACACACATTATAGCTTACCAACACACTCTCACACACATGCACACTTGACTGATGAAATCCAGTGTGGAGAGCCTGTGGTGGTGCATACTGATGGCCAGCCAAGAGCTCCCTGCTGGGCTTAACTTGATCCCGACGCACCCCTGGATGGCTTTGTAACTCTGGAGACCTCTTCTGTGGTTAACCTGCAACATATACACTCAATCAAACACACACGGAGCCAAGCAAACCCTCTGCTCCGCTATATTTTATGAGTCGGAATTTGGCTCATAGCACACGGCCGCAATTCACTGTCACCAGAAAACAAAGCACAGCGACCTGTGTGTGCACCTCCACACATACTGTGTGAGACCAGTGTGTGTGTGTGTGTGTGTGTGAAGCTGTCAGTGCTGCTCCTTGCTGGAGCTTTCACTCTTTCCCCCTCTAACGCATGCTGATAGACACTCATATTTCCTGTGGTAACAAGCGTGAAAATGGCCTCATAAATCCAAAGTGGTTTTACAGAGACCACATCAGTGGCCTAAAGGAGATGTATTATGTAAATAAAACAACACGCCATCAGTAATACTGGCTCGCCACCAGATCATAATGGCTCAGTGGGAGACTTTTAGTGGAATACAGCAACAGTTCAATTAGGTGTGTTGTCATACATATATGTGTGTGTGTGTGTGTGTGCGCGATCTCCCACACAGACACACTCCTTTGCAACATAATTTGATATTTCATCGTAAGTCTCTATCCCAGCATGGTGTGGCTCTTTGCAGCCTGCCACGCTCCAACGATCTGTCAGCAGTGCACAGGGAAGGCAGGGCCAATCCACTTCCTTGGTGCCACACACACATCCACACCCACACACAAACCAGTCACACTGTGTATTAAGGGTGAAGGAAAGTGTGTGCGTGTGAATGCGTGAGTGTTTGTGTGAAAGCATGCACACAAACACAAAATGGACAGGGTGTTTAGTGTGTACTAGAGCGGGACTTAGATACACGAACACAACAGGGACTCACATATTCAGTTCTTCAAACGCAAATGCACAAACACGCACACATATACACAACCACACACACACATGCCCTCACGGCTTGCCTAGCTGCGACCCCTGATGGATTGGCTGCACTCCTGCCGTGACAGACGAGCGATGGATGGAGAGCTGAGAAGATGAAGGAACGAAAAGGATGGAGGGGGGTGTTTGTGTGTGTGTGTGTGTGTGTGTGTGTGTGTGCGTGTGTGCGTGTGTTGGAGGAGAGAAAAGAGCTGAGTGCAGTGGTCTTGGTGCCAGGGAGGGTCTTACATGGGGCCAAGCAGATCATTTCCTCCTCGGCAGCACGTGTCATTTCCTCTAAACAAACAACCTTTCTGTGAACAGGAGAGCGGCTCCTCACCTCCAACTCCCTCCGTCCTCCTCTGTCTCTTCGACATGTGTGAGAAGGTGTATGTCTATGACTAAGAATACGACAAATGAAAGAGTAAGTACAGTATCGGTGCTACTCGTCTATGGACTTTTGGGCCTAATTGTTTGATTGGTGATTGGCAGATAATTAAGCAAAAACAACATTCAATTGTTTTAAATGGCATTCCACTATTTCTAATCATGAAGGTCGGGTTACTTGTCCTGATCAGTACTCATCATAATGTTTGGTGTTGATCTAGGGGGGATTTTTCAATGTCTGAGAAAGTAACCCTCTGATGACGTCATGGTGACGTCATCAGCCCAATATATATTTTCCCGCTGCTGAGGGACTCGGAAACTGGATGAAAAGTCAATTTTGATTGCTTGTGACAGAAAGCCGCTGACAAACCAAATGAACAGATCCGATTAAAACTATCTGGATTTTCTAAGTTGAATTTCTACAATTCAACAAAAAAAAAAGCCATTTAGAAAAACAAAAGTTATATTCTTTTTTTATTTACTTTTAAAAAATGTAACAGAAAACAAACACTGTAGGGGCTGTAATGAATGATGAATGATGAGGCATTCATCAGTCGTAGAAGGTCTGATAATCTACTGTATGAGTTGCGTTATGGGAAATGTAGGTTCCAGCCTTTTTGAGTTGAGCACATAGTGGGGACTTAGAAAACAAGACATCTCAGCTTTTGTTGCTTTGATTTCTGTTTTGTGAGACACGTTTCCTAATTTTTGGGAGATGCAACATCAAATTGCAGGAGTACTCCTTTAAATGTTTAAGGTGTTGTTAAAATTCCGATGGCATCTTCTTTCAGTTCAATGGAAATACTGCATTGATGCAACAGGTTGCAGACCCAGAAGGCTTCAGAAAAAAAAACTGCTGGATTTTCTGGCAAAAAAAAGTTAAACCCGGATTACATTTTAACGCCAATGCAGCATCACCCAGAAACACACTGCACTGGCAAATCAAATACAGCCAACCTGCATTCCTCTGTACATTTAGCAAAGGTGTAATCTCTTTCCTCTCAGAGTTATAAACCACAGTGTAGTGCTTTGGTGATGAGCCTCCCAACTCAAGGATCAGCCTGAACTTTATGGATCAGATTCCATTGAGTCACTGATACCTTGAATATATAAAGTCATAATGGGAAGAAATTCTCACATTTTAAAGAATACAAATTTGACAGCTGGTGTGTCCTTTCAGACATGCACGGAAGTCCAGACATTTTCCGGAAATAAGCCCTGTGAGAATATGGAAAGAAAATGTGTAGAAACGTTCTAGCGAAAGTGTGAACGTGTTGATGATCTAACACGACAGGCGCAAAACTGAAAAAATAGTAGACAAATATGTCAGGATGGAAAAGAGGTACCATACACGTAGAAGACACCAACAGGATGCTAAAATGGAAAGACAACAATTCTCAGACCCAGGACAATCTCCCGCTCTGTTCTTCATATGTGAAAAGGCATAAGAAAGGAAACTATCTGGACTCAATTATCCGGACATTAGCCGGAGGTCATGTCTGAAAAGACACACACCAAGTATCCAACAATGTCCTTGTTTTGCAGACGGAGAACTTTGTTTTGCAATCATCAGTTGCAGCCCTATATGAAACACAAATACTGTATATGCAGTGCGTATGCATTGTGCGAATGTGAACATGAAGAAGTGCAGAGACCACCTGTCGTTCCCACAGTAAACAGTCATGTTGGGCATTGAGTCAGACATAATTTGTGTTTTCCAACCAGGAGTGCGTCGTGTGTACAAACCACCAATTACGCTTGCTCCTAATTACACACTTAAAGACGTAATTAGGCCTGTCTCTTCCATTGCAACACAAAGCGATATCACACAGTACACTGAGGCACTCTGCACGGGGAGCGGGTTCACACATGGAAAGACAAGCACGCACACATGCATTTTAATTAACATATTAATCGTACACACTTAACATGTATGGAAAAACAACTTGGGAACAAATATAAATGACTCTTAATAGATTTATGTGCTGTGGGTTGACTTCTACAGTCGAGAGAGCTCGCACCGCAGGTTGAGAAAATACATGCAAATGAGGAAACACAAAGAAAAACATCTTCTCTGCAAAACATATGTCAGATTAAAAAAAAGATCCCTGCAAATAAATATCCACCCATTAACTCTAGCACTTCTAATGAGGGTCGGGAGGAGATTACATGGGAGAGAGGCCTCGTAGGCAGCCAGTCTATTGCAGGGCTGACACATTAAGACAAATAACCATTCATGCTCACTTTACACCCATGGTTAATTTAGAGTCTCTAATTGAACTGAATGTGTTTTGACTGTGGGAGAAAGTACCTGCAGTAAAACATGCAATCCTGCCTCCTCCATGTTAGTGGATGGGACATGGACCAAACTAAAAAAAGGGAAAGTAATTTTTTCTCAAAGATGGAGTCTGCCATTTTAGGTAGTTCTTACCGCACTGATGTTCAAGTGTTAATGTTTCTGGAAACACATGTAATTATTTTGATTACACATGTTCAGCTCTCATTTTGGTTATACCATTGATTGACGTGTGCGTTATATTCTTCATAGTGTTCCTCAGAAATAGCGTCCCTACTGTGAGTGGTGAGAGGGAAACAGACAAAGGGCCTAAGAGAGGCTAAGAACCATCACAACTAGCGACCACTTTCTCATAACACAGGGTCATTTCAGCCCGTATAAATATACAAATATTGATTGAAGCTACTTTAAAGTACACTGTGCTCAGCTCTTTTAACCTCTGTAATTTCTAACAAATTGTATCAGTCAGGATGTCCTTGCATGTGCAGTGCCAAAGCTACACTTTATACCTCCAGCATCCGGCTCCTTCATCCTCTGCTCCCCTCTGTTTATAATATACTGTCTAATAAAAATGTCCCCGCCTTAAAAATAACTTTAAAAGTCAATAAATGTGATCAAAATAAAGAGATGAGGCCCCGGGAGATCAGAGACAGAAGCGCACAAACACACCTAATCGTTACCTTAACAAGCATGCTGAGGCTCCGAGGCACCGAGCTACAAGAGGAATGAGGCACAAGCCTTCGTCTGAACCTTGAGATATGAGCGGTGTCTCAGTGTGTGTGTGTGTGTATGTATGTGTGTGTGTGTGTGTGTGTGTGAGAGCGTGTGTATTTAGCAGCCCTCACTCTCTAGCTGGCTGCTTAAGAATCCAGTCACATCTCTCGCTAGCAGGCAGGCAGTAAGGCGCTTTCACGCTCACAGGTTTGCTTTGGTTGGGTCTAATACCCCTTTCTCTCTCTGTATGTATATGTGTGTGTGCGTGCGTGCGTGCGTGCGTGTGCATGCATGTATGCATGTACATGAGCACATGCCTGAATTTGACTCTATGTGTAGCTAACTCCCCACTTCTTTGTCTCTTTACTTTCAGTTTGTGTGTGACAGTTCTGTGTTCGTGTTTATACTGTGTGAGTGTGTGTGCGCGCGCGTGAGTGTGTGTTGGCTCTCGGCAGAACTGATAAACCCACTTAGACTCTCCCCTGATCTCTTCGCTCAGGGCTGGTAGCCCCCTGCCTTGGCTCACGCACACGCACGCACACGCACGCACGCACACACACACACGCACACAGCCCTCTGCTTTAGCTGCTAGCTGATCTGTGACGGCCTGCCACTCAAACGCAGCTCTGTTGAGACACTGCACAAAGGAGGAGAGGAAGGCTGGGAGTGGAGGGAGGAAGAGAGGAGGAGAAGGCGTGGTGGGGAGAGGGGGAGAGGGAGAGAGAGAGAGAGAGAGAGAGAGAGAGAGAGAGAGAGAGACAGAGAGGGGGTATCAGTGTCTTTCTTAAGGGTGCCTGCTAGCTCCTGCTCCCTGGCTGTCTCCTTATCTCCCTACTCCTCACTCTCCTCCAACTGACTGGCTTTGGCAGCTGCTCTTCACTCCCCCGACTCCCCCAGCCCAACACCACATAACCCCCCGTCCGTCCCTCTCTCTCTCTCTCTCTCTCGCTGCCCCATCTCTATTTCCTCCTGACTGTTATTTTCCTATACCTGACCGAGCGTCAGTTCATCTGCCTCTCATTCTCATTTGCTTCTCGAGACAGGAAGACTTAGCGGAAGATGAAAGAGGGAGAAGCAAAGGGTTGAAAGAGAGGCAGAGTCTGCAAAGGCATTTTCTGAATAAATGTAACGTGCAGAAGAGAGAAAAACATGGTTTGTCGGGGAAATGTAGTGAGTGCACCTCAAGAGAAACACGGGGGAAGAGGAGGTGAGGAGGATAAAACAGCACTGCTCCATACCTGCTCACTTTTTATGAGCCGGGCCTGGATACAGCAGCGAGCAGTAATAATCTATGACCAGCAGCTCAAGACTGGTCGCACTGTGCAGCTACCAGTAATTGAATTTCGCCAGCGAACCCCACACATATACTCAATTACCATAAACTAACTACACAGATAATTAAAGGATAGGGTCGCCCAAATTATG
Source organism: Hippoglossus stenolepis (assembly GCF_022539355.2). Classification (NCBI taxonomy): domain Eukaryota; kingdom Metazoa; phylum Chordata; class Actinopteri; order Pleuronectiformes; family Pleuronectidae; genus Hippoglossus; species Hippoglossus stenolepis. The sequence continues at coordinate 9,861,905 of NC_061502.1, forward strand.
AATACAATGTTTTACTTGTTTTCTTGCCTAATTTAAATTAGCCGCGCAGCCTGGTTTGGTTTAATTTCTCCAGGATTCGAGATTATCCACCTCTTCTATTTCTGCCTCTGTCAATAGAACGATATGTGAATAGAATTTTGTTTGAAAGATTAAGATTAAATAGCGACATGTTTCTCTTGTCACTGTTATTCTAGATAAAACACAAAACAACATTTTTCAAAGGGGTTATTGTTTTGATAAGTAGCTCCATTGAAAAATGTCCTTAGTGATGACAAATAAATCAGAAACTATTTGCATGATGAATAGACGCAGGTGATTATTTATTTATTTGCAATTTTGGTAAACAGATCCTTAACGACTGTGTGCTTATTTGTATGTTAAAGCTGCACTAACAATATGTGTGTAGGTGTCACGCATTGTGATGAACCTGCAGATGATTTCTATCCAGATCTGCAGTCCCTTAGTCTTACAGAGCATTTTAGGATCTCTCAGCTTATTGATGTGGTTATTGAGCAAGTGGCAATGCACCATGAAGTCACGTTGGTTTGGAAACTGTCGTGAAGCCTTGAGTTCTGCATTTTGTCCAGCGGCATCTTGGGGGGTGAGCCTGATGGAGAGCTCAAGAACACTGCACGCCGACCTGTTGACCTGCACCCATGCACCCATTGGACACTAGCTAGCTTCAATGTGCAGTATGCATGTCTTATTTACTCTAACAAACGTCATGCTGTATTGAAGAACATTTGAAACAAAACATTAAGACCATAAACTCTTTATGGGACAATTTTTACTGACATTGCAAATCAAGTGTGAAATAGGGTCACTGTCTCATAGACTTCCATAGAAACTGACCTACATGTAGTTTTGAAACCAATACAGTTTTCGTGCACTTCTGTGGACCCTGAGTTTTTCCATTTTTATACAGTTGATGTTATTAAGGGCATGGACCTTAACTGTTCTGGTCTTTTTCTTCTGTAGCTGAAGAGACAGATATTTCCCTCAGAAGGTGGAGACCACAAAAGAGCTAAAAGCCGAGTGAATATTCGACTCAACTTGTACCCACTCACGCTCATCTCCAATGAAATACTAATGTTGTTACCTGGATTTGTAAATAGGCATGTGTTGCTAACATTAATGCTATGTATATGTGCTGTTTGCAGCCCCTTGTACTGCCCCAAGAGGCCAAACAAGTCAATTAATTTAGGTGTAAGGGAATAGAAAAAGGTGCCACTGAAAAAGTAATGATTTTCCTCATCAGCATGAGGCTGGGAAGCCAACACCACAACAGCTTCTGCCACTGCGTTTCATTAAGGTGAAGATTGTGTGACAGTGAGAAAAACAGCGTGGGACAAAACAATCGGGATGGTGGAAGCTTCTATACGTAGCGGACTGAAGGGAGGAAGATAAAGAAAGATGCACTGGGACAGAGCAGAAAAGCAAAGGACAAGTAAGAATTGGGAAACAAAAAAAAACTAACGGAGCCCTGATCTCCAACAAGACAGACAACAGCAACAAAGTTGGCGATAAGGTTGAGGTAGAGTGAGGAGACAAAGAAAGGAGTTTGTGGTGGAGAAAGAGCGTGCTCAGCATTATGGATCCATAGCCCTGGGTTAGTGAAGACAGAGAACTCTTCATCAGCACCTCCACTGCTGCCGATATCGCTGAGTCATCATCACTCTGATACACAGCTGCAGGATAAAAAAAATAAAAAAAAGGCCTTCAATATCACCACCTTCATCATTATCACTCATCAGCCCTGTCACTATCACTATACAAGACAAAACCCATCATTTGTATCATTTAACATGAGAGACCTCAAAAGTGTTGACTTTTAATTCATTTTAAATGAATCCCCTTTAACTATTCCTCCCAAAGCCTTGTGGGTAACGCTGGAGCTGCTGGGCATCTTTCCCGGTGCCAGCCTCGCACCTGCCCCTGGCAAGAACAGAATAACTATGCAGAAACTCTCTTTCACTCTTGCAGCCTCCCTCGCCTTCCCTGTTTCCTCTCTCCCTCTTTCAGTTTTTAATTAAACAGAAGCAGAGGGCTGCGAAAACCTGCTACTAATTACACAGCCGCTGCTTCTCTCTTCTCTCTCTCTCCATCTCTATCTCTCCGTCTCTCCTCTGTTTGCTTGTTTCTCTCCTTCCTCTGTCTCTCACTGAGCTGAACTGGAGCTCTGCCAACAGCCTGTGGAATCACTTACCAGCTTCCACGACGGGGGCGAGAGTGTACGCTTGTCAGGCTCCACACACACACACACACACACACACTCACACACAACTGTGAGGAATTACATTCACAGAGATGTGTTGGCACAAATGTGTTCATGTACAGTTGCAGATGAACCCATTCACAAGTCAAAAATGGCTAAATGCAGACTCAGACACACAGACACACAGACACAGACACAGACACACACACACACACACACACACACACACACACACACACACACACACACACACACACACAAGGAATCCCATGCATGTAGATTCGTTGGCACAAATGTTTCCATGAACAGATGCAGACAAACCCATTCACAAGTCAAAAAGTGCTAAATGCCAACTCAAACAGAGACGCACACACTCACATGGACACACACACAAACGAGACATCCTGACACACTTTTGGTTACCCATTTAGCACCTCTGCTTTCACACTGGAACTCTGTGTGTGTGTGTGTGTGTGTGTGTGTGTGTGTGTGTGTGTGTGTGGTGAATCACAGGGGTGATCAGCTCCCTAATGAGAGAGAACACTAATCATATTTCACACTGACAAATACACAATCACAACATCTGTATCTGCGACGGCCCACCCTCTCATTCCCCTCTCCCCCACTTTTCCTCCAATACACAGCAGCTTCCCTCCCCCTCTCCTCCATCCTCATCCTTCACCTCAATCCCCTGCTTCCCCTCTATCCTCCACATCATATTCCCCACTTTCTATAACTCCCCCCTTTTCCCCTCTGCTCTGCCGTCCCTCCTCTCTGGAGTGATCAAGCAGACAGTGAATACACAGAGATGGCTGGAAGCTTGAGGCTGACACCCCCCTCTCTCAACCTACTGTCTCTGTCTCGCTTCATCAAACTATGTATCTCTTCTTCTTCCATTCCTCCATCCCTCCTTTTCCATCTTAATAAGAGCATGCTCTCTTATTTAAGCTCGTGCTCTGAGCGGGATGGCAGCTATGTGCTGTAATTTAACAACGGGCAGTCCAATCCATCACGCAGACACTGTACACACACTGCTGCCACGCATCACCTGCAGGCGTGTGTGTGCGTTTGAGGCTGGTGGTGTGTTGAGTAAGTAAATCAGTGGGAAGCAAAGGAGGTAAAGGGAGGGAAAAGGAGGAAATGATGGCAGAGATAAGGCAGAGTGGGATATAAAGACAAGTGCAGAGAGACTCGTCCACCGAGGAAACACACAATACTGGCTCTGAGCAGTGTTTGACGGAGCAGGGAGTGATAAAAACAGGAGTGGTGGTGGCTTGATGATAGGCGGGAGAGAGAGATGCTTCAGAGCTAAAGTAGCTGGACAGCAGGAGTGGGCGGGACACACAGAGCCCCCTCTGCTGCAATCAAGCCTCTGTCACCATCTGGACGCCATTTTAAAACCATCAGCTCTGGCTCCCCATGTAAACAAGGGCGCGACCCCAAACATGCTCCCCTCACTAAATGGGCTTTTTCTGGCAGCTGCAGACCCCCCAAAATGGCGGACGTTGAAGGGCGAGAATCAGAGCCAGAATGGCTGACCGACTGTATTACTGAGGCGGGCGTGCTGCTCTTGATTACTGCAGCAGCTCTGACTGTGTCCAAAACATGCGATATTATCATTTATCCAAAATGTGTTGGTAGTGAGTGGTCTCAGTGCTCCAACACCCCCCATCACTGATGACTGTGAGGAACAAGGGACGCAGGGTGTCTGGTTCAATTGAATCTTACATTTGTTCCGGTCTGCAGACAGACGGACATGATAATGACAGAGGTGCTGGCTCATCAGTAAATCACTGTTCTTTTAATGCAGAACCAATGGGCATGGACTAATTCTCATGGACAATAAGATTCAAAAGTGAAATCTAATCTTAGATGTTTGTCAGATACAAACAGTGGAGAAACTCTTCACTCTGTCCATGTAGCTTTTAATGACAGTTTAGACAGCAGCTAACATTGTTTTTGATTCATTGACTGATTTATGGATTGCGAGTTAAACTGATTTTTAAACAAAAAACAGAAAAAACAACAGAAAAAGTGAAAATGAGCATTACAGTTTCAAAGCTTAAGTTGAAGTCCTCAGATTGCATATTTTGTCTGACCACAATTTATTGATATTTAGTTTACAGGCGTTTAAGACTAAGAAAAACCTGTAAATAATCATTCATGGGGCAATAACAAACACAAAGCACTCACAGATCTTATTTGACATTAATTTACCCTTGACAACCCTGTGTGTTGTCCCCTTGTCTGTGGTATTTCTCTGTACAAAACTGACCAAAATAAAGTTTAAAATTAAAGCTAAGTTAAGTGAAATACAATAATATCAATAAGTCAGCAAAAACCATGTTTAAATTAAATACATTTTAGCCGTGAGAATACAGGACGACAGAACATGTCCAGCTCCTTGTCTAAAATAAATCTATTGTGGGTTCTCCATTGACAGGTTAATTTTAATTGGCATTTAGATTAACACAAAACAAATAAGCAAACAAGGATTATGAATGGTAGATTATTGAGAATTATGATGCGCTTACATGGATATGGGACAGCGATAGAGAGATAGAGTCACTGACAGAGAAAAACAGAGGGCGCATGTCAGGCGGATGTGTGTATTCCTGCAGGGGATTGTGTGTGTGTATGTGTGTGAGCATTTGTGAGTGTGTGTGTGTGAGAGAGAGAGAGAGAGAGAGAGAGAGAGAGAGAGAGAGAGAGAGAGAGAGGAGAGAGAAACATAAAGAGAAACAGTTGAAGATCTGATGCAAAGTTGAGACACGCACACACACATGCACACACGCAGACAGACACATATCGCAGGCTGCAGTATGATAATGACATGGAAATGATATGGTAATGATATGGTAATATGGCAACATTATTCTGCCCACCAGAGACTGGGAGGGAGAAGAACCTGCCACAAACCACATGCGCACACACACACACACACACAGTTTTGTAATTCTATGTTAGTGAGGACACTCATTGACACAATACATTCCCTACCCCCTTACCCTAACCTTAACAATCTAAACTAAATGCCTAACCCTAACCTAAAGGTAATTCTAACCCTAACACCAAGTCTTAACCCTCATTAAATGTCCTCACTCTGTAGGGTATATGCTTAAAATGGTCCTCAGACAGATATAAGTCCAGGAACACACACACACACACACACACACACACACACACACACACACACACACACACACACACACACACACACACACACACACACACACACACACACACACACACACACACACACACACACACACACACACACACACACACACACACACACACAAACCAGTGCACTGGGATAAGGTGAAAACTATGAGCTGACACGGTTAAGAAAAGTTACACGAGTGTGGGGGGGAAAGGGTTTGTCGTTGTCAAAATGTTGGCGGTGAGAGAAAGTATCTTTGATGACACACACACACACACACACACACACACACACACACACACACACACACACACACACACACACACACACACACACACACACACACACACACACACACACACACACACACACTGCAAAGAACGGCACTTTTCCAAAAGTACAAATAAAAACCAGTCCTCGGCTGTAGAAATAAATGTGAATCTATGGAGTTACTTACCTCAAGGGTTACATACTAGATTTCATCCAGGGCTTTTGAGTCTTATCACCTGAGATAACAACTGCCACAAGATAAACTCCAGAAGAAGACAAGCATGAGTTAAGAGATCATTTTTGTGAAACTGCTTCTTCCAACATCTAGAAAAACCTCAACTATAATGCCACTTAATTCTGTATGTAAAACTAATGCAACAGACTATCAATACAGTTAATAATAACTTTAATAAAACTTAATAAAACCTTCATGCAGGTGGGGTTTATTGTTGGACTATACTCTGTTAAACACAGAGTATATTCTACACACTGAAGTAAAAGTCTAAATAAATCAGACCTAAACATCAAAATAGAGTAGAACATAAAGCATTGGACTATTAATAGACCTTTTATTACACAAGTCGAAATTTTTTACACTGTATACAACACTGCCACCCTCTGGATAATCCTACACACTGCAATATTCCTGGAGTATATTGCATACACTGTATGTACTGGTTGTATCAAAATGGGAAATATATGATGGATAAACAAATGAAATTAAAATGTTACTTAAGATCACATATCCTGAGATTTTGATCCATATCTATGAATATTGGCTTGTCTGTTGAAAAACATGTTTCGCAATATCACTGATATTTATGTGTGTAACTCACAAATAAAAATCACTATAATATATATCCGCTTTTTGTTTTGGTGAGGGAGTGTTCATACGATGTAACAGTGAGGTATATCGTCCATTGGATTCTATTGTTTTGTGATCATATTTCTATTCTTCATAGGATTGTAATAGTAAACATATGTAATAGTCAATACATAGCAAAAGCATACAGATGATTTAAGTCAAACTTTATGAGAAAGGGATGGAGGTGTAAAGTAAAGTAAATAAACTAAAACAATATACCGAGCGTGAGAGTTCATACTTAAATCAAAAGAAACAACATCTCATCTCCATCTTGCTTTTCCAGAACTTTCACCAGCATCTTGTGGTCTCATTCATGGATGGTGCTCAGATTTAATTCATTCAACTCTGTTTCTCCAACAGAGAATATACAGCAAACGCTGTATATTTGTTTACAGCGTTTGCTGTGGGATACACAACACGCTCAGTAAATACATAGCAAGTGAACATTGAGTGAGGATTTTCTTTTAGATGTGTAACATAATGCTGTATCCAGAAGTAAACTGGATGTTTTTAACCAACGCTACTCTTTCTTTCCTTTCCATCCTTTCTCTCTCTCTCCATCTTCCTCCCTGGTTGTCAGTGTTTCCCTAGCTACTCCCCTTTAAGTGGCTGTGATTGACAGGTGGGCTATATCCATGCAATATCACCCAGCGCACGTTCCTATTCCCTCCTGGAGCCTTCATCCGCTGGTCAAATTAACCTTCCGTGCCAACGGGAGGGGGCCCTGCGTGGGCCAATCAGCAGGTGATTAGGCCAGGGGTGGGAGGGGTGAGGGGTCACCGCGATGGGGCCATCGCAAGCCTGATTGGTTTCAATCAGCGGCCAGTCGCAAGGACAGCTGGGAGCTGAGCCGCAGTGAGCACTAATCAACGCGTCCCACAGTGAGGCATGAACAGTCACTACACACACACAGAGTCACACACGTACACACACAGGCAGATTGATGTTGGCATACACACACTGACAACACGGACATCACTGTGTATACACTTTCACACAGAGACAAGAAACACAGACAAACACACACAGCACGACACAGGAAGCAGAAATGAACAGTCAAGACCACAACAGATAAACAGAAAATCCCATAATGGAAAACCAGAGAAAAGAGAGAGAGTACGAGAGAGGGAGAGAGAGACATGCTCAGAGCAACCACAGAATCTCACAGTAAATTGAATGACTAATTGCATTGGATTCGTTAATTTGACCAGTGGCACATCTGATAGGGGCCCGTGACGTTAGTTATCAATGCCCTGTCCTACAAGCCACAATAACACATCCACTGTGATGTCTCACAATGTGGAACAACCCGCATTCTCTCTGCTGTGTCTCATGTTCTGCTCAATTGATTCTCGTTAAAGCACAACATTGACTGATCACCGATCAGATGAGATGAGTCACATAAAAGCTTTTATCTTTCCTGGAAAAGACACAATGATCTCATCTGGTTTATAAGTGTTGCTGATCCTTTTTAGCTAAAAACATTTCTATTGATTATGTATGTTCCTAACTGTTGTTTCTTATTATTGATTCCTTTGGTATGCATTAGGCTGAAAATCTGAATGTTTTTAACACATTTTTAAAATTCATTTTTAACATCCTATGTTTTGTCAATCGCCTTTAAAGCACGTTGAATTGCATTTGATATGTTTGAAAGGTGCTTTATAAATAAAGTTGGATTGATTGATTGGTTTTAAGTGGGATCTTTGAGAGGAAAGGCTGCAGATACACGAAGAGAAATTGGATCTGTTTTGACATGAATTTGGCACCAAACCAAACAATGATTTTGTCAATGAATTTAATAAATTGTATAAATTAGGAAGATAGTTAATCAGTAATGGAAACGGTTTGGTGGTTTTTATGAGCATCTACATTTTGGCCTACAGTTGTAAATATTTTCAATGCATTTGTTCACTATTGTGAATCACTTTGTTATTTATGGTGGTAAATTAAAAAATGTCCTAACCAGCCTCTTATTGTTGTCACTCACACTGCTAGAGCTCATGGACGGGCTGTGGTCCGTCTGTTTCGAATCCCTGCAGAGCTAAATGGAGATGAGACCCAGTTACAATCCTCATCATGGATTTGACCCAGAGAGTAATTCCTAACATCCTGCTGGAAAGTGTTTACTTCCTGCTTAAACAGACTCATGTAGCACTTTGTGAGGAAATGACAGAACAGGATGACAACCACCTGGCAGCTTTGTGCTCATGAAAGCAGCAACCAAAGCTGATGAGGCTCGATCGCCAATATAGCTTAGCATGGATCCAATGCAGGAAAAGGAAATATCATGTCAAATGTGTGTCTCCTACACTGATTACCATTTGGACATTGGATATTTGACTGCAAGCCACAGGGGACAGACCACCACTACCACGTACACTGCAAGGATGATGTACTGTAAAATGTTCTTAATGGAACTGAGATGTAGGTGACGCTCAAGCCAAAAAGTACCTGCCGTGTTTGGCACTACCAGTGGTTATTTACCACCAAATAATATCACCCCCAAGGAAGCGAGGGGGATGCAGATGGGTCCCACAGATGCATGCACAACAGGGGTATGCAGGCGTGCAAGGAGGACGATCCCAACAACATTAGTAAACATTGCCCTTAAAGTAGTTAATGCCAGCAGCACATCATGATATTTATCATAATAACTCAGCAAAATATGTTTTCTACCCGGAAACGGCTGTCAAATCGGAGGAGTAATCGCTCTCAGTGTCACACAGATGACACCCAGTAATGGTTAGTTATTGTTGTGTTCACTAGACAAGAGGTTATAATATATCCTCTAAGTGGCGCTACTTCTTGAAGGCAGACTTGATTCTATGGCTAAGAAGCAAACAAGTGATAGAAACATGAGTTAACACTGGTGCTGCATTCTCTCTGGAGACAGATCTAAAGGAAAAAGTTTCATTCTGAGCTCTATATCTTTTTCTGCGATTGGAACTTTGGCTACAGTAGCAATAGCAAAAACTTTACAGAGCCTCTTTAAGTAGAGTATGTTTTTTTGAATTAACAATGTTTCTGAGTTTCTTCTCATGGAAATATTATGTTTTAATGTATTTTTTTTCCATTTCCCTTGAAAGTTAAAAATTGCTTTTTGAATAGCTAAAGGAAATAAAGAAGCTTGCTCTGGTGCCCTCTGGTGTGTAAAAACAGGCTATTTATCTGTCGCAGTGTTTCTGTAACTTACTTGTGTCGCAAATACAGTTTAACTTTAATATTTCTCATTTATGCAGCTTAATACTCCACAGAGTGAAATATACTTTTTTACTCCACTGGATTTATTTAACAGCTGTAGTTACTGGTAACTTTGAATATTAAAACATTTGACCTATGACTAACCTCTAAAATGTAAGTCACCACAAATCTAACTTACTCAAGCTCCAATAGCAAAGTATTACTGTTTTACTGCATCAAATTATTATAGACTTCAATTGAATCATGTTCCATGTGCAGAGTTAAGGTGAATTAGTTTCCAACTGGTTCCACCCAAGTCTGTTGCACGATAGAGGTACAATCATAGAAACTTGAAGTACCTATCATTATATTTTAGATTTTAAATCAATATAGCAACCAAAAACAATTTTCTGTGTAACGATACGGCAGAGTAATGGCCTCTTGCGCAATCCTGTAATGTGATCCAAGATTTCCTGCAGGTCCAGTGAAACCTTTGGGCCTCCCCACGTTTATAATAGCAAAAGGCTAAACAACGACCAGTTCAAGGAGCTATTGAGCGAGCTTCAGTCAGAGAACAGGGATGTGGTTTACCACTGTGCAATGGCTGAGTTGTGCAAGCATGCTCTCATGGTTTTAGAAACTGAGGGAGGAAGTGAGGGAGATGAAGGGAAAACCTGCCATGGAACTTAGTGATAACTGGAGGCTGTGTGATTTGGTCGCCCTGAGGGACAGTACCAAGTACCCCTCAGAGCCAAATATCAAGCTTCAAGAGCTCAACTGGTTTCTTAGCTCTGCTTTCAAATGTGAAATCATTTGAAATTAAATGTAGCAAGTGCAACTGGAAAGGCGTAACACAAAATCTACTTTACAGCAAGAACAAGAGCCTGCTTTGACTGATATGCTGGTGTGTGAAAAACTACTTCAGGCGTTTAGTGAAAGCTTTCAGTACATTAAAAGTCAACAAAAAGGAACTGGACATATTTGTTAAGCAAAATGTTAAGCACATAATCATTGAGCTAAGCAGCTCAAACATAAGTACAACCCTTTGCTCGTTAATTTTTCCATTCAGAGGGAGACATGCACTATAAAGTTTGCATCTCTCTTTGGGATGACCTACTGCTGTGAGCTGATATTTTCAAAACTGACTGATACAACGACTGAATTCGACAATGAGTGACCCAAATCTGGAAAACCAGCTGTGATTAGCATCATAACTACTATCTGACATCGGATGCCTCCCCAAACAGAAGCAGTTCTAACCATCGAAACAGAGAAGTCAGTGTGACATATGTGTTCAACAATTTAGTATCCTTCTCGATGTGACAAAAGCATAAAGGTAGGAAAACAATTTAATTACTGCAATAATTACACTGTAATCACTAATGGCCAAATGAGAAAAACATGTTTTTATGATTTTTCTTTCAGTGTTGGAATTATCAGGAATTGCCAGCGGAAGTTACACTAAAAATAAATCCACTAATAAACCTGTATGAAGTGGATCTTATTAAAAAAAAATCAGGCATGTTTAGGGGACTTATAGTTTAAATTTGATTTAATAGGGGGACTGTTGGGTGTTGGCTATTACTGAGTGTCATTGTAGTCTATGGGTTCATCAGTATGAGTAACACCTCTCAAATTAAACATATGTTGAAATAACATATTATTTATCTATTTAACATCATATATGTTCAGAGCTTTCCAAACTTTGGAGGCCTGAGGCCCCCTTCAAAATTCAGCAAATCCTCCGAGGCACATACCCAGATTTGCACATTAGCAAGAACGAGGCACAACGTTGAAGTGAACACAGTGCTCTGTTATTTAAATCTGAGCGGGCAGTGAAAATATTTTGTCTTTAAAACCAAAGAATAATCCTGATAAATAATCGGGATCTCACTATTGATTAAAAATAGCCAAGATTTACCATTTTGACCATAATCATTCATAATGAATTGTACCCAAATGCAACAGCTGGAGGGTCTACACAATGAACACAGCTAGAGGGTCTACACAGGTGGAGGGTCTACACAATGAACACAGGTGGAGGGTCTACACACAGTGAAATACAGGTGGAGGGCCTACACAGTGGAGGGTCTACACACAGTGGAGGGCCTACACAGTGGAGGGTCTACACAGTGGAGGGTCTACACAGTGGAGGGCCTACACAGTGGAGGGCTACACAGTGGAGGGTCTACACACTGGAGGGTCTACACAGTGGAGGGCTCACACACAGTGGAGGGCCTACACAGTGGAGGGTCTACACAGTGGAGGGTCTACACAGTGGAGGGTCTACACAGTGGAGGGTCTACACAGTGGAGGGCCTACACACAGTGAAACTCAGGGAGGCTCTAGAAGTGACTTCAAAACCTACAACACTACCGCGCATGCGCAGAGGCGCAGTGTGATAGGGAGCGGTGACGGAGCTGATCTCACACACACACACACACGCACACCCACAGCAGGTTCGTACTGTACAGAAACATGTCTTCTTCCTCCCTACGGAACATGACGAAGACTCCCCGTAGGTAGGACGTGTCATCACTCCCCCAGGCAGCGGTGGGTGAGTACTCTCCACACAGGCAGATCCGGGTTCAGGCTCGCGGATGTTGACATATGTCTCCTCTCCCGCTGGCCCCGGCGGAGTTGAGCTTCGCTATCTTTCCTGTGACTTCTCGCCGCCGCAGCTGTCGCGTTACGAGTCGCCTCGCTCGGCCCGCTTCTGTTGAGCTCAGCTTTTTTGTTATGAAACTTTCTGCTCGGCCAGTAAAGCGCCATGACACCTCCGGCTCGGCCACGGTCTTTCCTCTTCTTGTCAAAATACAGCTGTTCAAACAAGCGACGAGGTGTCACTCGCAGGGAAATGTGTGAGCCCCCAAAACCGGAGAGGACAACACTCATCTGTCCGCTTTTTAAGTTTTCCCACCCGGAAATTGTAATGTCACGGGTTAACTGTTTTATTTATTTATTTTAAACCGTTTTTTTTATAACGTACAACTGTTCCCTCGTGACATCCGCGAGCGTGGCTCATCAATTTGCGGATGGGGTGGGGCCTCGCTAATGATCGTGACCAGGGGGATCGGACACGGACTCCAGCGGTGGGACCACACAGTCCCTCACTGTTGCTCTGAGCTAGGTTTGAGTCCCTGTCACGCCCCAAGCGAAACCCTTAAATCTGTGGTCGGTCTCGGGAAAAAATAAAAAACAGTCGTAATTATTGTGTGCAGATGTGTCAGACAGCTACTGTTTATGACATCGATGTATATTCTTTTCTGAAATAGGTGACAGGACAGGGGGTTAAACTTTTGAACTGCCCCAAAGTTTCAGTTATTTTATGTAGGACAATCATGCAACAGGTTCTTGGGTGACAGATTTTCATTTGAATGCACAATGCTTTGTTTGGTTGATTTGCCAAAAGGAATAACAGGAAATGGCAGATACCACCTGTATTACTTTTGCAACAACAACAAAAAAAAGCAATCACTCATAAACGGTTAAAGACCGACCCACTCAGAGTAAATAATTGGATTCAAACCAAATTCACAGGTCCACTTTCATTGAACTCGTCAATCTTCAGATCATTCTAATCATTCTGTCTATTTTCAATAAGAATTAGCTGCGACACGTTATGGAATGATTGTTTCACAAGTGGTAAAGAGCTGTTCTTCTATAATATGTTACAAAAGATGCTTAAAACATTTTTAATTAAATATTAAATCTTTTTTAACCGGTGCTTAGACAAAGCAAACAATTTAAATATTCCAACTTGGACTCTGTGTCCCACATTTAATAGAAAAAAAAGTTACAAATATAAAAAAAACCCCCAATAGATTAAGTTTTTAATCACACTGTTGGAGAAGCTTTGGCTCTGGGAGGTCATTTCTCAACATTTCCCCTGTTTCTGGTCTCTGCAGACGAACTGCTGGTTCCGCTCCGGAGATGGCGTCCCTGTGGGGGTCAGTTCCAAAAGTTGGATCTTCCTCTATCTTCCTGGACAATAGCACCTGCTACAGAAACACAAACAACACTGTTCTCAGTGGAGTCCCGTTTGGAGGAGTGCCGGTCGTCCTATTGCTGGATTTTTCTGTCTTTCTGGTAGGTGTTTTACTTCTGATGAGTCCTGTGATCCCAGTTATCTGTAATTCCTTCTGTCTTGTTTTTAGAGGCAGTACATTTTCTTTATTCTTCCCAACAAATACACCTTCAAGTATAAAGATAGATGAAGAAAGAGACAACAATGAGCTATAATGACTTTTCTTATCATCTACAGGTGCTGCTGGTCATCTTCTCGATTATCAGGAGGACGTTTTGGGACCATGGGCGATTAGCTCTGGTCGCAGACAACGAAGGGTCAGTTCACAACTTGACAAACCTGAGGCTTTTGATAGGTGTGGTAGACACACTGACCAATAAAAGTGCTGTAAACCAACTGAACTTTGTGTTCCAGGCTCACCAAGGGAATGCACAGTCGCAAAAGACACACGTCATCATTTGTGTCTACTGAGGATGCCTTAGAGTATGAACAGGTAAAGAAAAATTGTTTGTTTGCCCATCTCTGCTATAACTTCTGGGGCAAACAACATATGACAAAGGGAAAACCCACTAATAGACAGTTAGGCAGTCGGCAGTTTTTTTTGTATTTGTCACTCGAAATATATCACGAATATTAATTGCTGTTTCTTGAGTAAAACTTTATTGCATAAGCGCAGATAGTGAATGAAAATAACAGCTCCCTTGATCTGCTTCACGACAATATCATACTAGGTCTTTAGTTATTGTTTTGATTGAGGGACCCGTAGCGGCATAAGTTATGTATCGTACATTTAAGATAACTGACGTGACATCCTAGGGTTTAAATATGATTTTATTCTCAGTATGCATTTGGTGAGATAAACGAAGAACATACCAAAGATTCTTTATCAATGTAATCTTTATTGTATGTTGGTGTGATTAAAATATCTGTCTTTGTCTTCAGGGATTCTGCTCTTGGCTTCCTTACATCATCAGTATGAAGTGTGTGACTCTGTGGTTTGATTCCTCCTTTGTTGATTAATGTTTCTTAACTTGTGGCTCATCTATATCTTTTTTATTATGATTCGTATACAAGACGTGTTGGTTTCCTCTAATCAGTGTCTCTGTGTGTGTTACAGTGATGACAAAGTGAAATCCAAAAGTGGCCCGGACGCTGTTCACTACTTATCCTTTCAGCGCCATCTGATCGTCCTGCTGTCCATCATCACTGTCATCTCCCTGTCAGTCATACTGCCTATCAACCTGAGTGGAGACCTACAAGGTGGGTTAGACATCACTGTCTCTGATTACAGCTCAAATTTACACAATGATAAATGACAGAATGACAATAATATCCCAAAGTTCCTTTAGATGTGTTATAGACTGATTCAGGTGTGTATTTACTAAATAGTTTCTGGTGGCTTCAAGTGAATCAAGCAATCAACATGGAGGGGTTGAACTGTGTCCACTTCATAATCAGTGTCTTGTCTTTAGATTGTGATTTTTATTTTGTCAGTGGTTCTGTTCACATTCTTGTCTGAACCACACTTATATTTAAAAAGTGCTGTTTATCTCTTTCAGGTAGTGAGGCCAAGGATTTTGGAAGGACAACTATTGGAAATCTTTCAAATGGGTAACTACTCTATTAGAGTATGAAATAAAACAATGAATGGATATATGAGTAAAAGGTTTGCATTGCAGAGGAGCCTTGTGGTTTGCTCATCCCTAAATCTTTCTCTGTGTCTTGTGTTTGCTTCTAGAAACAACCTGTTATGGGCGCACACAGTGGTTGCTGTTTTCTTTTTGATCCTGGCAGTTTTTGTGCTGCGACGTCACACATCTCAAGTACAAGACATAAGCAGAGAGATGGTGAGTCTATGACTACTCACGACTAGAGTGTAAGATTTGATATTATTTTGTATAACATTCTGATCATCCACATTTGGTCTGTATCTCACTGATACTATTTATTACCTACGCAAAGGACGATATATGTGAGATAGGGTGTGTTTCAACATTTTTGTTGATTTCCTCTTCACATGAAAAAAGGGGATCTTGTGAATTCAAATGTTATTTCATTCGGGGGCTGTTGTGCCTAGGTGGACGTATGCTCTCTACTGATTGCCATTCTAGTCTTAAACTGGATTACACCTGTTTATGAGGACCTAAGTACATAATAAAAGCTATAACTGATTATAGTGTGGTGAATCACATTCATTTGATGTCACTGACCTGTGAGGAAACGTGACTGATGTGTCTTTCTGTTTTTCACTTTGCAGACCAGAAACACCTTGTTTGTGCTTTCGGTTCCTAAAACAGCAAAAGAAGAAGATGTAAAGGCCCATTTCACGTGAGTGGACGGAACTGATTCCTTCCACTGCTCCATCTTGTATAAAGTTTACTTATACACTATCTATACTTTATATGTTGATGCACCGAACTTGCATGTTGCTCTCAATAGTAGCCACCTGCTCCTCTCCTAAATGTCAGTACTGTTTTTCTACAGAGAGGCGTACCCGAACTGCGAAGTGTGCGCTGTGACCTTGGGCTATGACGTGACCAAGCTCATGAGCCTTGATCAGGAGAGGTAAGAAATTTATAAGTAACTTAATAAAATAAATAACGTGACTCTATGGCAATGAGAACATACTAACATGTGTAAGTGAGAAGGACACAAAGTCATACAGGCCTACAGAACAGAATTTTTTCCCTAATTGTTGTTAGTTAATCTTCCTTTAATAAATTATTAACTATATTATTAATGTTGATAAAGAACGCAATCTCTGTGCAGTGTGAAATTAGTGGCTTGCAGCTACAAACCCACAGAGACAATTGTAATAGATTCTTGGAAACACTGCTGAACTTTTTGGCCTCTTAAAATTCATTTGTGTAGATTTATGGAGCACAACTTCACTGTATGTTTCAGTCTCATGTTGTTCAATATTGACATATAGGCAGGAGTACATGTATAACATGGTTAGGCTTCAGATTCACTAAGTTAAACCAATTCATGTGTTTGTTTTCTCACCCAGGATTCGAGCAGGAAAAAACCTGCGCTACTATGAGCGTATCCTAGAGAAAACAGGACAACATGATTTGATTAACCCTCGTTTGTGTGGACAACTCTGTTCCTGCTGCAACTCTGAGAAGGTGAGATGGAGCAGATGCTAAAATTATGATGGAACAGTTTTTTCTGTTTGTCTTGATGCTTTTCTTTTTTTTTATGCCATGATTTATGGTTAAAAAAAAAAATACATTGGACTAAAGACAGTTTTTGTTGGTTGTAACATTGTTTCTTATTTACAGGCATAGTAAGTGAAGCAGGTGTGCAAACTATTTTACAGCAAGAGATTAGGTAAAGTTGTAAACATTTAAATCATTGTGTCTGTGTGTGCTCCCTCAGGTTGATGCCATCGAGTACTACAGTGCTAAAGAAAAATACCTTCTTGAAAAGATGAGGGAGCAGGTGGAACTGGCACCATCACACCCCCTGGGGATGGCCTTTGTGACCTTGCAGACCGAGGCCATGGCCAAATTGTGCGTAGCTATTTGTTTGTGCATATGTCTGTATTTACAGGTGGGAGAAACAGCAGCAACATCTGTAAAATTTGATGTAACACCTGAGACATGATAATATAATCCAATAGTATAGTTATGCAACTATTACTACCAGCAGAATAATGTGGGCTGACTGTGTTTTTCCTCTGGCCTGATTGGAACAGTTTTCTCTCAGTTTTATTGCCACCACATGACTTTTAAGACCACAGGGTACATGTCAGTGTCGAGAGCTGGTTAATGTGTATCACCAACTGTGCTGTTGTTTGCTCACCATAGCATTCTGAAAGACTTCAACGCTCTCAAGTGTGTTGGCACAACGTTCTGTTGTGGGGGTGAGCAACAGCCTTCGTCCTATAGTGAACCTCTGAAAGTAAGCAAGTGGAGAGTCAGCTTTGCACCTCATCCCAAGAATTTATACTGGTAAGGTCCGACACACCAACCCCTCACAGTATTTGCTCCATATTCATCATTAGATTTGTTGCCAGTAAGGACATTGGTCTTCAGTTTGTTTGTCTGATGCATAACAGTGGAGCACAATTCATTATATCAAATACTAGTTGGATTATGATTTGATTTTACTCCCATTTGTCATATTGTGTCACTATTGGAACCATAACAATATTCCTGTTTACATTGTGACATGAGTTCCAACCATATCAATGAGGTGCAGCAAAGACAATAGTTCATTATGTAGTGAAATTGATTATTTGTCTCCAGTGTAAATCCTGCTTGTGAATTGCATATAATCTGCTGATGCACTGGGAATAATGTCCTCTGCAAATGTCTAAATCATCTTTAGCTAAATATTAACATTTAAAACATTGTGCTTTCGTTGCCTGATGAAGAGAAATAGAGAAGAATAAGAGTTGACCCCTTTTCTATATGTTGTGCTGCCTCTTTGTGTGTAACTGTCCTGTTGCTTGTGTTTTTCCTACAGGGAGAATCTGTCAGTGAAGGGTTTTTACTGGTTCGGGCGCTTTGTGATAATCAATTTGTGCCTCTTCACCGGGCTCACCTTCCTCACGACTCCCACCATCATTATGAACACCATCGACAAGTTCAATGTGACAAAACCCATCACCTATCTCAACGTGAGACTCGCACATGTAGACACACATTTATTTGTCACGAGTTTGGGTTAAAAGCTGAGAATCAACAGTTTGGTGTGTTTTTTTTCACCTTAGAGCCCAATTATCAGTCAGTTCGTCCCCACTCTACTGCTGTCGACCTTCTCTGCATTGCTTCCCACCGTAGTCTACTATTCCACTCTAGGAGAAGCACACTGGAGCAGGTATCACACACGCAGGCACACACACACACAGTCACTCATTAACTCTCACACATACACACACACGGTGCAGTGATTGGTTCCTGTTAGCTGAGAGGAAAAGGTTTAAATCCAGCTGCTTCTGTCTCTCAGGTCCAGTGAGCAGCTGAGCATGATGCGTAAACTCTACATATTCCTGCTCTTCATGGTGCTCATCCTCCCCTCACTAGGACTCACCAGGTAAGCTGTGTTACCATCAGTTTTAATAAGCGACAGTTCCCAGCATCCACTTATAATATATAGTTCATAGGTTAGCAATGAATGTATATTAAATACAGCAATAAACCGGGAGCTTACACACTTAAAAATTAGGGAGCGTAAGATGTGCATCGCAGGTGACGTTAGAATGTATCAACAGTAAAATGCTGCATCGAGGAGGAAGTTTGCCAAACTTTTTTGCAATTTTATTTTTTTTTTGTCTTTTCAGTCTCGCAGTTTTTTTCCGCTGGCTGTTTGATCGAACGTTCCTCAACGAAGGGACAGTGAGGTTTGAGTAAGTCAATTTCTCTTTTCT
Source organism: Hippoglossus stenolepis (assembly GCF_022539355.2). Lineage (NCBI taxonomy): Eukaryota > Metazoa > Chordata > Actinopteri > Pleuronectiformes > Pleuronectidae > Hippoglossus > Hippoglossus stenolepis. Next base: position 9,881,005 of record NC_061502.1, read on the forward strand.
ACTTTAAACTTTAATCAAAAATTTATAAATTTTAAGCATACAAGTTTTTCTTGAATTTTTACCTGTTGGTTATTATAGTTTGTAAACATGATTTAAGTTTCTTAAATTTTCAAATTTTCTTTAATCCATTTTCCTCGTTGGTTCTACCTTATTGTCATCCTTTCTTTTATTCGTTTGTTTTCCTTTCCTTCCTTACACCAGGTGTGTGTTTCTACCTGACCAAGGGGCGTTTTTTGTCAACTATGTGATCGCAGCGGCTTTCGTGGGCTCTGGGTTGGAACTGCTGCGGTTGCCAGGGTTATTGCTTTACATCATCCGTTTGGGATTCGCACGCTCTGCCGCTGAAAGAAAATATGTCAAACAGGTTTGTCACAGTATTGTCCACTAGAGGAATGTTATACCTGATCTCTTAGTGAAAACACAAAAAGGTATCAATATATAAAGAACTTGTTGTTAATTGTATTGTAAATGGCTACCGTGTTCAGAACATGCTTTTTCCATGAGAACATGTCGGAGAGTAAACAGGTGTATATAAGCCAGATGGTCAGTATGTGATATAAACATTTCAAATTATTAATATTATTCTTACTAGACAGTTTAATGAAGTATTTCTAGGGAAAATTTGAATAAAATTTGAATATTTAACTGTAATTTACTTTATTCTCAGCCTAATTTTGACTTTCTCTTACAGAGCCAGGCCTACGAATTTGAATATGGAGCGATGTATGGCTGGACCCTCTGTGTGTTCACCGTTGTTGTGGCTTACAGCATCATTTGTCCCATCATTACGCCTTTTGGTGAGTAGTTAGTTTCACTTTTATGCATAAGACTTATAGACAATGTCACTTCCATGGTGGGGTTCTTAATGTGTGTGTGTCTGACTCCATCAGGTCTACTGTACATGCTGCTGAAGCACATGGTGGACAAACACAACCTGTACTTTGTCTACCTGCCTGCCCGCCTCGACCGCCGTGTCCACCTGGGAGCTGTCAGTAAAGCTATGGCCGCGCCCATCCTCTGCCTAATATGGCTTTACTTCTTCTCTGTCCTGAGAACAGGTGAGAAACAAACATGGGCTTAACCAGAAAAAAGTGAACAGCACATTCACTAATGGTAGTTAACCACAATTAGTGAACTGTATCTATTGATGTTAATACTTAAAAACAAAAGCTGAATCTGTAAAGATTTCTAAAGAATTTTACATGCACAGAATCTAGATTGTTTCAGCTTGTTACTGAAAACAAATGGTATTATTTCCTCCATTCATTTTTATCAAATGTAACACACTAATCTGTCAGATGATCCAGTTTCACTCCATAATTCTTCAAGGGAACTGTGGACCAAATATATGTAATTATAATGTGCTGATGCAACATGCAGCTACGTTATGAGAGAAGTCCTCATGTCAGTATTTCTAAATGCCTGTGTGGTGTTTTTAGGCTTCTGGACTTCCACATCTCTTTTCACACTGGTGGTTCTGTTTATCACCGTCTTCATCTGCATCAGCTACACGTGCTTCGGCTGTTTCAAATACCTCAGCCCTCACAACTATACGGTGAGCGTCTGCTTGTGTGTGCATATATCGGAAACCTCTTCACCATTGACCGAGCCAGTCCTCATATTGTTTGTGTTCCTCTGCAGGTGAAAGAAGAGGACGAGGAAGAAGTAGCTGAAGAAAATGCTAAGGTACTGTACTTGTTCGATAACAAATTCCACAGTATGAATGAATATATTAGTTAAACTTGCCTTAAATAATAACTACAGTACAAACAAGAAGGTGTAAATACTAGAAGAGTGCTCAGAGACGCCATAGCTCCACCAAGGCTAACCTCCTATCTTGTCATGTCAAAGAAAGTGAAAGAAAATCCACATCTGCTCCAAAATGTAATGAGTTCTTCTTTGGGTCATGCCTCATCCCTTCACAAAATGTCACAAAAATGTATTTCAGTAGTTTTTGCCTAACTCTACTAACTAAAGTTAGACAAACAAACACTGATAAAAACATAACCTCCTTGGTAGAGGCAATAATACCAGGACAGTATTGTCATCCTTGTTGTCTGAACATTTCTAAGTGCTATACAAAGGCAACTTGACTTGCATGAGCTTCTGGAAAAGACGTTTCCCCTCTCTTAAGGCTTCTTCAGCTCTGACTGTTTTGGGAGTCCCGGGTATTTTAACTCTTGTGTGGTTTTAATACCTTGAGAGTTGCTGAGACCCTCAAGAATCTCAATCAAGTCCAGTTGCCTTCATATAGCATTGAGATATATCCGTTTGTTGAAGTCCTGACTGATCTCACCAGTCATTCTTGCTGTTCCCCTCTGATGCATCCTAGTTTGCCTAACAAGAGATCTTTCCCTAATCATAAGCATTCCTTTTGTATCAAAGTCATACTTACACCATGACTCGCAATAATGCATCAAACAACGCAGGGGAAATAAAAGAAAACACAGAAGTGAATATTGTCTTTACGAACCTTTTTGTTTGTTTTCACGACTCATTTCTCTCTTTTGTATTATATAGTTACAGGTCTACCTTCCCAGAGTGCTTAATCCCGAATCACCTGCCAGCACCTTACAGGGGTCCAAACATCAGTCTTATGGAGCCACAGACAGCAGCCTGAACAGCAGCTTCAGTCTAGTAGAGGAAAGCATGTCAACCGATCCAGTGCAGTTAATCACAGATCATCAGAGTCAAGATTTCATCGACTCCTGATTATAATATCTTTTCATTTGCATATAGGCCTCTATCATTGCATCCATGATGCAGCATTACACTCAAGTGTCACAGCAGTAGTCATATATTTACAGGGGGATTACTTCACACCTTGAAAATTGATCACGACAATCAGTGCATTGGGGATCCACCCTGGGAAATGATTTGGGAATGGAAGTTTAAAGGTGAACACAGTTTATGTATTTCTAAGTGGCTCTGTGGGGCTATATGAAAACCAATGTCATGTCTTGGTGATGCATGCAGAGGGTTACGTCTGCATCACCACTTTCCTGTCCCCAAAATGTTCGTAAATATGGGTCGGAGTTTGCGTACAAGTGCACACATTGTCCCGTCAAGTTTCTTTATACCCAACTTTAGAGAGCCCACTTTATGCATATGCAACAGTTATAAATGAGGCCCCAGCACTGTCCCAATCCACAAGAGTCCAACGTGAAACCTACTCTCTCTTAATCTTGTCAGTCACAAAACACGGCTACATGTTGTATGTTTCTGTACGAGATCTCTCTCTGATAAGGACCAAGTCACCAAGGAATGTTTAACCAAAACCTGCCATTTAATCAAGCCATAATGTTTGTGGGAAAAACACAGAAATTGATTTCATTGCACATGAATTGTAAGAGGCGAAAAATGCAATTAACTAGATAATCAAGCTACTGCCGCTGATGCCAAAGAGGACTCTGTGTCTCCACATTTCTCCACAGTGCCTTTTTTGATGCTACATGATGACATTTCCTGCCAAGGAAATAATTTTTGCCTAATTGATAATGCACTTTTTGTATCTCTGTTTCTGTGTAGTAACAAGAGCTAAATTTCTTCTTTAATAAGACAAGAGAACAACTATTTGTATCAGTATTTCAGGCATTTTGTAACCACAAGTGCTAGAATATTTAAGCTGTATATTGCCATGGTTAGGTGTTATTTTCATTGGTGTTCAAGGTAAAAATAAAATGCTGTATGATGAATGAACGAATGTTTTTGAAAAGGTCAATATTTTTTTCTATTTAATGTACTATGGAGTCATGTGTTTGCAGCTTTGTGCATTTTAACAAATAAATAAACCCTTAAGACAAAAATGAAAGTGTTGCGTGGTTGATAGAAATTGTTTGTTTTTTTGTTTTGTTTTGTTTGTTTTTTGTTTTTTGATCTTTCTTGAAAATACAAGAGCAACTGTACCGTTCTCACTGCTTCTTGACATTTGGGGGCTCTGTTGAGCTGCAGTTGAGTAGCTTACCCTCTGATTTCATTAGGTTCCACATCTCCTTTTTCAAAATCTTGTTTACGAAGTATTGGGGTAACTGTAAAATCGAAAAAAAAAGTCTGGGCCCATCACTTAAATTGCTGCATAACAACCCCGGTGTGTAAGGTGAATAAGAAATTAGGGTTTAGATGGTCTCTGCTATCACTGCTTACACTGGGATTTCCATGCATTTTCTCGTCTTGACTACGTAACTCCCTCTATAGTGGTCTTACTCAGAAATCAAACCACAGTCTACAGTTAGTCCAGAATGCTGCCGCCAGGGATTCTAACACAATCCCAAAAATGTAACCATATTACACCTGTTTTAGCATCCTTGCACCAACTCCCTGTTTATTAAAAGGAGATAGAAAGTTTACCGTGAGGACCCATACACACTGGAACAATCTGCCAGAAGAGAATTGGTTACCTGTTTTATCTCTCTTCTTAAGACAAATCTTTATAAAAAAAAAATATCATTGACATCAAATATCATATGATATCAATGGCTTTTATTAGGGCTTTACAAATAGAGTTATTATTATTTTCTCCTTTCCTTTTGCCTTTGGCACAAAAGAACTGTAGTTTTTAGTTGGGCAGCATAATAATAGTCCCATAAATTAGGGCGAGACATATTAGATGAGAGACGTCAGCTGAGTTGGTGTCGGTTTGTGTGTCTGTGAGAGAGAAGTGAGCGTAGTCTGTGTGTGTGTGCGTGCTCCTGTACAGCTATCTTTGTGAGGACCACACACAGTGAGGACATTTTGGGAAAGTGAGGACCTTTTGGCCGGTCCTCACTTTGTGACCCCCCCACCTTTAATGTACTGTTTGGGGGTTAAGACTTGGTTTTAGGGTTAGGGTTAGAATTAGGTTTAGGTTAGGTTAAGGGTTAGGTATTTCGTTAGGATGGTTAGGGTTAGGGTAAGGGCCAAGGGAATGCATTATGCCAATCAGTGTCCTCACTAAGACAGCTGTACAAACGTGTGTGTGTGTGCGCAATGTTGCCTTTCCCTCAAGTTCTGGGACTATCATACAGAGGCTATTCGTTTATAGCGATCAACTGCTTATAGTAATCATTTTGGCCCGGGACAAACGTGATCACTATAAGCGGCTTCTACTGTAAAATTCTACTGAGATTTGCTTGTTCCATTCCTGGAATTGATTGGCACGGACCTTACCTGCTTCTAATATCACGGTTCCAAACCCTTAAAATGCACATTTAAAAAAGAAGGAGTCCGAATGGTTCAGTTGCTCCTCTTTTTTAAGAAAAGATACAAAAATATCTAAGCAATCAACCACCCAACACTTACAGTTTTGCTTTCAGGGTTTATTTCTTGTTAAAATATACAATAAAGTTGCAAACACATTCAAGAGAAAATAAAGTTGAAAAACCTAGAACAACAATACAAATAATATAGCTTAAACATTCTAACAAACGTATTGACAAAAAGCCTGAAATACTAATACAAATATTTGTTCTCTTGCCTTATCAAAGACATGATGACAGTGCAGGGTTAGGGTTAGTGGCAGGGATCATGTCTCTGAGATTAATTTGTCTGTATCAGTGAAATGCACTGAATCAGTGAACCGGACATCCCACAATGGACTGGTTCTGATGGCCAGGCTGTTGTCTGCAGCTTCATTAGTCTCCAGAATCATGGCACAGACAGGTGCTTCAGGATAAAGCACTCTGGGAAGGTAGACCTGTAATTATACAATACAAAGTACTGAAAAAACAGAACTGTGTTTCTCAATACTTACTTTTGTGTTTTCTTTTATTTCCCCTGAGGTTTTTGATGCAATATTGCAATATTGTTATTTTACTGTGGATATTGTTTGAGATAAGTTAAAAGTATTATATTTATTCATGCTGTGGAAGTTGTTATAGGGCAAGTACAGTACCTCTTGTTCTTCCTCAGCTACCTCTTCCTTGTCCTCTTCTTTCACCTGCATGAGAACACAAACAATATGAGGACTGGCTCGGTCTGAGGAATGGTGAAGATGTGTCTGACATATGCACTCACAAGCAAAAACTCACCTTATAGTTTTGTGGGCTGAGGTATTTGAAATAGCCAAAGAACTTGTGTGTGATGCAGACGACGACAACGATCAATAGAAACACCATGGTGAACATAGCTATGGGGCTCAAGAAACCTAGAAACACCACACAGGCATTTAGAAATACTGACATGAGGACTTCTCTCATAACGTAGCTGCATGTCACATCAGCACATTATAATTACATATATTTGGTCCACAGTTCCCTTGAAGCATTATGGAGTGAAACTGGATCATCTGACAGATTTTTGTGTTACATTTGATAAAAAATTAATGGAGGAAGAATTACCATTAGTTTTCAGTAACAAGCTGAAGCAATATAGCAAAGATTCTGTAAATGAATGTAGAATGACCACATGCAAAGTCCAGACGTTTTGCTTTTGTTTTAAATTTTAACATCAGGTTTTTAACATCAATAGATGCAGTTCACCACTTGTGCTTAAGTACCATTAGTGAATGTGCTGAGGTTAACGCTTTCAGGTTAAACGCATGTTTGTTTCTCACCTGCTGTGTCGAAAAAGTAGAAGTAAAGCCACATCAGGCAGAGGATGGGTGCCACCATGACCATATCGATAGCTGCCATGTGGACATGGCTATCAAGGGGGTTGGGAAGGTAGGCAAAGTACAGGTTGTGTTTGTCCACAAAGTGCCTTATCATCACGAATAGTAGACCTGATGGAGTCAGACACGCACGCACACACACAACCATTAAGAACCACACCATGGAAATGACCAGCTATATGTCTTACACATTAAAAGTGAAAAAGTGACGTTGAGGTGTTTGGTAAAGTCTGATGGAGTAATCAAGAGAATGACGTGAATTGAGTGGGAACAGGTGCATGTTGGTGTAGAGCTGACCTAACTACTCACCACAAGGCGTAATGATGGGACAAATGATGCTGTAAGCCACACAAATGGTGAACACGCAGAGGGTCCAGCCATACATGGCCCCATATGCAGATTCGTAGGCCTGGTTCTATAAGAGAAAGTCAAAATGAAGTAAATTGCAGAAAAATATTGCATTCTTGTTTAAATTTTCCTTAAAAATACTTCATGAATCTGACTTGTTAGAATAATATTAATAATTTAAGATGTTTACATTACTGCCCTCCTGTTTACAGACCTAAACACACAAAGATTGTGCCTACATGCCCTCATAGAAAAAGCCCGTTCTGAACATAGAAGCATGTATAATACATTTAACAATAAGTTATTAACTATAACTTGTATTTGTTATAGATTGATAGCCTTTTCTGTTTTCACTAAGAGTTCAGGTATAATACTGTGACTTACCTGTTTGATGTATTTCCTTTCAGCCGCAGAGCGTGCAAATACCAAACGAATGATATAAAGCAGTAACTCTGGCAACCGCAGCAAAATCATCACAGATCCCATGAAACCCGCTGTGATCACATAGTTGACAACAAACACTCCGTGGTCAGGCAGAAACACACACCTGGTGGATGGAAGGAAAGGAAAACAAACGGATAAAAGAAAGGACGACAATAAGATAGAACCAACGAGGAAAATGGATTAAAGAAAATGAGAAAAATTTAAGAAACTTGAATTATGTTTACAAACTATAATAATAAAGTTTAAAATAGCAAGAAGCAGAAAAGAGAAATTTACTTACGCAAACCTCACTGTCCCTACGCCGTGGATCAAGCGTTGAAACAACCATTGGAATAAGCCTGCGATACTGAAAAGACCCAAAAAAAGCATTGCAAAAACGCACTAATTGCTAACCTATGAACTATATATTATAAGTGGATGCTGGGAACTGTTGCTTATTAAAACTGATGGCAACACAAATTACCTGGTGAGTCCTAGTGAGGGGAGGATGAGCACCATGAAGATCAGGAAAAAGTAGAGTTTCCGCATCGTGCTCAGCTGCTCACTGGAACTGGGGGACAGAAGCAGCTGGATTAAAACCTTTCCTCTCAGCTAAGAGGAACCATGTGCGTGTGTGTGTGTGTGTGTATGTAATACCTGCTCCAGCGTGATTCCAAATCTGTAGAATGGTGAACTATGGCAGGAAGCAATGAGGAACACACCAACAGCAGTAGAGTGGGGAAGAACTGACTGACAATGGGAATCTAAGGTGGAAAAAAACATTACAAACTGTAGATTCTCAGCTTTTAACCCAAATTTGTGACAAATATATGCAAGTCTGCATGTGTGAGTCTCACCATGAGATCGGTGATGGGTGTTGTCACATTGAACCTGTCCAAGGTGTTCACCATCATGGCGGGAGTCGTGAGGAATGTGACCAGGATCAAGAGGGCCAAATTGACTACGAGAAATTGACCCGTCCATTTGAAACCCTTCACTGCCAGATTCTCCCTGAAGGAAAAACACAAGCAACAGGACAGTTACACTCAAAGAGTCAGCACAACATATAGAAAAGGGGTCAACTCTTATTCCTCTCTATTTCTCTTCATCAGGCAACTAAAGCACAACACTCAAAAGAGTGTTGATATTTAACAGCTATTTTGCAGATGAAATTATTCACTTTATTAGCATGATCATTTTTTACTGAATGATGAGTGAATGGAGAACATGGGTTCAGTGTGGACTTACCACTTGATAGATCTGGCAAAAGATGCAAATTCGGCTCTCCAATTCGTCACTTTCAGACTTTCGCTTTTGGATGAAGACTTGGGCTTCCTTCCGCAGCAGAATTTATGACACTTGACAGCGTTGAAGTCTTTCAGAACTCTATGGTGAGTACACAACAGCAGTTGTTGATACACATTAACCAGCTCTCAACACTAACATGTACCCTGTTCTGAACAGGCCAGAGGACAAGCACAGTCAGCCCACATTATTCTGCCGCTTCCAGGTCGGCAAACATCTTATCATAGTCAACATACTGTGTGTCGTGATAGCCATGTTAGTGTCACTGACAACAGCACGTTGCTCCATTTAAAAAAAAACATAATTTGAAAAATGGAAACAGTAGCACAGTTGAGTTGGATGAATCCATCACTGATACAGTAACAACTAGAACTATAACCCAAAGCTAGTAATGGTTGCATTACTGTTCCCCTAGATTACATTATCATTTTCAGGTGTTACATCCAATATTACAGACGTTTGTCCCACCTGTAAATATACAGATATATGCACAATCAAATAGCTACGCACAACTTGGCCATGGCATTGGTCTTAAAGGTCACAAAGGCCATCCCCAGGGGGCGTGGTTGTTCCTTTTCCAGCTGATTCCTCATCTTTTGTAGCAGGTCTTGTTCTTTATTTGCATAGAACTCGATGGCATCAACCTGAGGGAGCACACACAGACACAATGATTTAAATGTTTACAACTTTACCTAATCTCTTGCTGTAAAATAGTTTGCACACTTGCTTCACTTACTATGCCTGTAAATAAGAAACAATGATACAACCAACAAAAACTGTCTTTAGTCCAATGTATTTTTCAATACAAATCATGGCTTAAAAATAAGATAAAAGCATCAAGACAATGAGAAAAAAACGGTATTATAATCTGTTCGATCTCACCTCCTGAAAGTTGCAACAGCAACAGAGGTGGCTACACACACAAGGGTTGATCTTCTTCGATTTTCCTGTTTTCTCTAGGACATGCTCGTAGTAGCGTAGGTTTTCTCCTGATTCAATCCTTAGTAAAAATCAAACACATAAAAACTGGTTTAACTTAGTAAAAGTAAAGCCTTATCATTTTAAACACATACTTCTAAACATAGAATTTCCTGCTCATGCTGGTGCTTGGTACCATTTCCTTTGCAGACATACATATATGTAAATATTGAACAGTATATATGTCTCCAACGTTCAGTAGAGTTCACAATTCTCTCTGTGGGATTATAGCTGCAAGCCACCTATTCCTTTAAAAATATTAATAATAATAATACAAAATATTTACCTGCTCACTTACACATGTTAGTATGTTCTCATTGTCATAGAGGGCAAGAGACTTTTTTTTTTCTTTTATTTAGTTACTTCTGATTTCTTACCTTTCCTGATCAAGATTCAAAATATTGGTCACGTCATAGCCCAAGGTTACAGCGGTAACTTCGCAGGTCGGGTACGCCTCTCTGTAGAAAAACAGGACATTGAGGAGAGGAGCAGGTGGCTACTATGGACAGTAACATGCAAGTGCGGTGCATCAACCTATAAAGTATATCTAGTATATAAGTAAACTTTATACAAGATGGAGATGGCGGAAGGAAACAGTTCAGTCCACTCACGTGAAATGGGCCTTTATTTCTTCTTCTGTCGCTGTTTTAGGAACCGAACAATACATCAAGGTGTTTCTGGTCTGCAAAGTGAAAAACAGAAAGACACAACAGTCACGTTTCCTCACAGGTTAGTGACATCAAATGAATGTGATTCACCACACTATAATCAGTTGTAGCTTTTATTATGCATTTAGGTCCTCATAAACAGGTGTAATCCAATATTAAGAGTAGAATGGATGTAGAGTATACCTCTGCCAAGGCTTAACAGCCCCCTTATGAAATCAACAAAAATTACTGTTGGATCTGACCCCTGATCCGGACCTGCATTAAAATTCAATGGGTTTCTACTGTGAGTCATGCCCCACACCTCCGCAAAATAAAATGTAAATCTGTCTTTTTTTTTGTTACCCTGCTAAATAACAAACAAACAAATTCAGACATAACCTATAGGCGGAGGTAATTAATAGAAACAGTTTCGGAAAAAAGTCTCTCAGAACGTTCCCGAAAAATAACATCAAATCTTACAGTCTAGTCCTGAGTAATCATAAACTCACCGTCTCTTTGCTTCTGTCTTTTACTTGACGTGTGTGATTTATCAGAACAAAAACTGTCAGGATCAAATAGACAACTGCAAACACTGGGTGCACCCATAACAGGAGTTCTCTGGAAGCAAACAGAAGACACAGAGAAACATTTAGGTATGAGCAAACCACAATGCAATGCAAACCTTTACTCATATATCCTTATACATTTATTATGTTTGCCTATGCATGTAATGCATTGGCCATATATTACTATTCTGTATACTTATTATTATGTGTGCCTAGTGGTATAGCCACTAGGAAATGCATTTCAGTTTACTGCAATGCATTGGACACATTATTATTCCCTTTACTTCTTCTTATTGTTGGTATTATTATTATTATTATTAGTTCTTCTGCCATAAATTTCAGCAGAAGTTTTCAGCTACTTTGTGTGTGCCTAAACTGGTCTCAAAGCCACAAATGGAGGTTGTCATACATGATTTTTAGATCAAAACGTAGGAAAACTTCGTAGCTTCGCAGAAATGCCACTATGAAATCTATCAGAGCTAAACATTTGTCTGTATCCATTTTTTTTACTTTAGTTCTCCGTTACCTCTCTCCATTGGGTCTAATGTAAATTTTGCGAGGAAATTGATCATACTCTAACCAATAAAAAAGATATCCATGTGTTCGGCAAAGTCTTCTCAGGATTCTCACTCTAGTTTTTGAGTAAGAAGCAGTTGTTCGAGGACTGCGCTAAAGCATAGAGCTGTCTCTTCCCCATTGGGTCTAATGTTAATTTTGAGAGGAAATTTCTGGAAGGAGACACACTTTTCTAACTCACTCCAAAGGTCAAATATTTTTACTCTAACCAATACAAATATATCTGTAGGTTCGGCAAAGTCTTGGGATTTTCACGTTGTTTTTATTTCACAGATAGGACTTATAGTTTTTGAATAATCGCACGTTGTTCAAGGGCTTTGCTAGAGTGTAGCTTTCTCTTTTCCAGTGTGTTTAGCCAGGAAAGATTCCTCTGATGTCTTAGATATTGCGATTCAAGCAGCAGCACGTTTTTAGAAGGCAAAGAGGTATTGAGGATAACTACTGAGCGGGCCACATGGCAATCTGTAGACAGCCATACAAGCCAGTAGCCAGTCGGATATATCTTTAGTCTTTGCGTTCGTTACTATTTTTTGTTTTGCTGGCTGTTTGGATCTCTCTCTCCCTCTCTCTCGCTCTCCCTCTCCCTCTCTCTCTCTCTCTCTCTCTCTCTCTCTCTCTCTCTCTCTCTCTCTCTCTCTCTCTCTCTCTCTCAAATTGGCACAGTCTCTCTCTCTCACCAACCTGGATCATGTTATAAACATGCAGCTTTTATACATGTCTCTCTTGAGCCGGCAGCAAGCACTAGGCACACATTCAAAATGTCTCGGCAGGAGGAATTTTCTAGTTTTTAAATGTCATACTCTGATAGAGTAGTTACCCAATTGGAAGATTCCCAATAGTTATCCTTCCGAAATGCACTGCAACACCACCTGAAAGAGATAAACAGCACATTTTAAACTAAAGTGTGGTTGAGACAAGAACGTGAACAGAAAAATACAGGCAACCTTAGCCAGGGTTCAGACAAAACCACCTACAAAATAAAAATCACAATCTAGAGACAAGACACTGATTATGAAGTGGAAACAGTTCAACCCCTCCATGTTGATCGCTTGATTCACTTGAAGCCACCAGAAACTATTTAGTAAAAACACACCTGAATCAGTATATAACATATGTAAAGGAACTTTTGGATATTATTATCATTGTGTCATATATCATTGTGTCATTTATCATTGTGTACATTTGAGCTGTAATCAGAGACAGTGTCTCACTGACTTAGTAAGAATCCACTCCAGTTGATAGGCATTATGATTGACAGGGAGATGACACTCTTGATCGACAGCAAGAAGATCAGATGACGCTGAAGGGATAAGTAGTGAACAGCGTCCTGGCCACTTTTAGCTTTTATTTGTTCATCACTGTAACACACAAAGAGACACTGATTAGAGGAAACCAACACATCTTGTATATGAATCATGATAAAACAGATGAGCCACAAGTGGAGAAACATTGATCAACAAAGGAGGAATCAAACTATAGTCACTCACCTCAAATTGATGGTGAAAGGAATCCAAGAGAAGAATCCCTAAAGACAAAGACATATTTGGATCAAACTAACATACAATAATATTGATAGCGGACTGACTAAACAGTGTTTTCCCCTTGCCATGCGTTGTTTGCCCCAGAAGTTATAGGATAGATGGGCAAACAAACAATTTTCTTTTAAATACCTGTTCAGCCTCAGTAGGCTCATTTGGCGTGTTTTCATTGGCTTGTCCTTCCTCCATGACCCTGGAATACAAAGTTCAATTGGTTTACAGCACTTTTCATTATGTCTATCATACGTGGCTGAAGCCTCCTGTTTGTCAAGTTGTAAACTGACCGTTTGTTGGCTGCAACCATAGCTATACGCCCATGGTCCCAAAACTTCATCCTTAAGAAGCAGAACAATAATAGAAGCAGCTGTAGATGACAAGAAAAGTCATTATAGCTCATTATAGCTGTCTCTTCATTTGACTTTCTTTATACTTGAAAATGTATTTATTAGTAAGAATAAACACAATTTACTGCCTCTGAAGACATAACACAAACAACTGGGGTCACAGGACTCTATATTAGTTTGATTAGAGCATCAGAAGTAAGATACATACCAGAGAGCCACAAACATTAATTGCTAAAACGACGGGCACTCCTCCCAAGAAGATTCCACTGATAACGCTGTCGTGGTCGTAGCAGCTACCATTTTGTGGGAGGAAAATGTGTTTATGGGCTCCAAAGTGGCGAGTGTCATTTTGCCACCACTGTATGGCATGCATCGCTGGAGTGGAACCTGCTCTTCAATCAGAAGAACTTATCTGCAGAGAAAATAGGATAGATTGTGAGAAATGACCTCCCAGAGAAGAACAGTGTGAAGAAAAATGTAGTCTGTCTTTTTTTTTTATCCATGAACTTTGTGACTGTTTTTTCCACTAAATGTAAGTCACAGGGTCCAAAGTGGAATCTTCAAATTGTTTGCTTTGTCTAAACACTGGTTAAAAATATGTCATATTTTATTTTAAATCTTTTAAGCATCTTTTGTAACATTTTATAGAAGAAGTTCTCTTTGCCAAAGTCAATCCATAATTTTGCTCACCTTAATTTTCTTTAAAATTCAGCACTGCTTGTGAAAACTACAAAGGATGAAGCTCTAAAGATTGACTGGTTCAACAAGTCTACTGACTTGTGAATTTGGTTTGAAGTACAGAAAGGAATATTCCTTCTATGACAAAGGTATTGCAACCATGTATCAAACCTGTATGCTAGTGTCATTGTGTTTTTTCCTTATATATAAACACATAGATTTGTCTATAATGCCTTAAATCCATCAAAGTCAAGAAAAAAGATCAAAGGCCTCATCATGCTTATCATACAGACAGAAAAGGTGGATCAGAGAGACAAAGCTCTCTTTGTGACACCTTGACCTTTGACCTTTTATGGGCTCAAATTTTGAGCTGCGAGAACAGTGCACCAACACAGTAAATGGCGGTAATGCACCTTAACATTGGTTGCCACCCACCAATAAACCGAACAAACAAGAAGTAGTAATATACAGTAACTTTGAAGTTTGTATCATTCGGTAATGCACCTTGGCGTTGGTTGCCACACGCATATAAACCATACAAACAACAAGAAGAAATAATATACAGTTCTGTTAAGGGGGCAGATACATTTCAGTGCAAGGTAAACTAGAAAATGAGCTGGGCTGCAACAACTATCTAATTAATTTATCTAATCATTTAATGTAACCAATTCATCAATTTAATCAATTCTGAAATTAGTTGGCCACTAATTAAAAAAATCGATAGTCGAGTCTCTTAATAATAATAGTAATACTAATAATACTACTACTAATAATAATAATAATACACAGCACACACTGTGGCAACGCCTCCTGAGGTGGGGGCAGTAAACTACCCACCGGCCCTTGTGTAGCTCATGTGACAACTACACATTTGAAAAATGTCAGAGACTAACACCGCTTAAGATAAACAGAGACAAGCTGTCAGAAGTGTGGGCACACTTTACATTTAAACCTTGAGTGAAGCCTGTTAGCTGCAAAATGTTCAAAGCTGATTTCACACAAAACAGCAGCACAGCATCAGTGTGGTATGAACCTGAAGAGAAAACAGCAGTTCTTCTTCTCTAGGTTAACTGGTGGATCTTTAACAACAATGTGACAGAATTTTGAGGCTGATTGGACAACCCTAACCCTAAACCTAGCCCATACGGGAAGGTTAAACACGTCACCACTTGCGTCAGTCACGGGATGCTGGACCACGCGTCCACACATTACGGTCCATCAAGTGTAGACCTAATGGGGAAAATTTTATGTAAATCGAATTAAAGTTTTAAAACGAGGCATACCTGCTTTTCGAAGTAGTTGGTGCTATCACTATCACTAATAGATCTGTTCAGGTAAAAAAAAACTCTTGTTTCTCTTAAGATTGTATAAATCTTTCACCTTTGCAACATCTAAGAAATCAAAGGAATCTATGACCACTGACACTGTGACATTATACAGACACAACAACCTAAGTAGGTGGCTTTTGGCTGTAGGTGGTGCTATCATTATCACTACATACAGACTAATAGATCTGTTCAGGTCAAAAACACTCTTGTTTCTCTTTAGATCATATAAATCCTTCACCTTTGCAACATCTAAGACATCAAAGGGATCTATGACCACTGACACTGTGACATTACAGACACAACAACCTAAGTACCTCCTTTTGGCTGTAGGTGGTGCTATCATTATCACTACATACAGACTAATAGATCTGTTCAGGTCAAAAACACTCTAGTTTCTCTTTAGATCATATAAATCCTTCACCTTTGCAACATCTAAGACATCAAAGGGATCTATGACCACTGACACTGTGACATTATACAGATACAACAACCTTTTGTTTTGATGGCGTGTGATCAAACTTCGAAGTTGATCTGATGAAAGCTCTAGGAGGAGTTTGTTAAAATACATGCGTAAAATGGCCAAAAATGGCCACTAAATCCTCATTTGCTGACTTCCTGTTGCTTTTTTCATACTGCTCCTTGAGTCTAGGCCCACAAAACGCCCCCCTGAAGCAAATAATCAAAAGAAAAGGGCCCGAGCACTGACAGTGCTCGGGCCCTAACTAGTCAGAGTTACATTGTAGATACCTGAAACTTGAATTACAGTCATAAGTAAGTTGCAGGTGTTTGTAATACATATAGAAATAGCACTGTTTAAGGAGACAAAGTTGCTTTTCAAATACACTGCTGGAAAGGATAAAATGTAGCTTTTGTCTTTTTATACAATTAACAATTGATTAATCGAAAAAATAATCAACAGATTATTCAATTACGCCACAGCGGCTGTATGGCCTTGCCAACCAGTGTAGTTTTTGTCTACTTACTTCGACAAAATTATTTTTTTCCCCCAGATTTATAAAAGGTCACTGTGACATTTACCTATTCACATTTAAATCGCATCCCTTCATCTTTGCATCCAAGTGACAAATTATCAAACATGTTTTTGAGGCGCTGAGACCTTGACCTTTGACCATCGAACTCTAATCAGGTCATCCATGAGTCCAAGTGAATAATGCCAGATGTAATGAAATGGAAGTTAGGATACCACTGATTGTTGAAATCAATTTTCAAGGTGTAAAGTAGTCCCTCTTTTTGCTGTGAATATATGAATACTTCTCTGACACACAACAGTGACATTGAAGATTTCCTGTCCCATGACAACCAGCCGATTTAGACTCTCTGGAACTGGAGCCAGTATTACATAGACTGAAGCAACGTAACTGAACCATCCTAGCACACAGCACATTTGGGAATAATATAATTCTGTAAAATTCAATAGTTGAGGAGTATAACACAGCTGTCCCTGCATTTAATAATAGTCCACAGTTCACTTGAAAAATTATGGTTGGAAACTGGATTAGTATGTTACATGTGATAAAAATGTATGGAGAAAAGAAAATCCATTTGTTTTCAGTTACAAGCTGGGGTTTTCAGGGGTAAACAGTGTAGCTGATTAGTGGCCTATCTTCAGAAGTAATAAAACAACAGAAAAAACATAACATGCATCCATACTGCTCGTGTGGTGTCATCCAAGTGTCCACAAGCCCCAACATTCATATTCCACTGAAACAAGGTAATTTAAACCATGTTTTAAGCCTACACCACAGGAGCAGTATGGAGGCATGTTATGTTTTTTCTGTTGTTTTATTTCGTCCGAAGAAGGACTCACCATTGACTTCAATTTTATTGGATTCTGCTCGAACAAAGTTTACCCCTGAGACTCCAGAAGTGTTTTGTGGACTCAAAACATATATATTGCACTTTTCTAGTCTTGATGACCGATCAAGCGCTTTACAGTGAAGGTTTACACTATTCACACACACATTGAAAGAGTACATCTATGCGCAGCACTTTCTCTATGAGAAGGGACAATTTGGTGTTCAGTATCTTGCCCACGGACACTTCAGCATGCAGACTAGAGAAGACTGGGATCGAACCACTAACCTTCTGGTTAGAGGACGACTGCTCAAACCCCTCTAATATATAATTTTTTTATCTAAGGTGTATTTGGAAAAGATGTGTCTTTAGTCTGCGGCGGAAGATGTGTAGACTTTCCACTGTCCTGATGTCAATGGGGAGCTCGTTCCACCATCTAGGAGCCAGGACAGCAAAGAGTCGTGATTTTGTTGAGTGTTTAGCTCATAGTGAGGGAGCAGCAAGCCAATTGGCAGATGCAGAGCGGAGTAGACGGGCTGGGGTGTAAGGTTTGACCATGTCCTGGATGTACGTACACTGGACGCGATCCATTCACAGCACGGTACGCAAGTACTAGTGTTTTGAAACAGATGGAGTAGCGGAGTAGTGTGAGTCAATTTAGGTAGGTTAAAGACCAGTCGAGCTGCTGCATTCTGGACTAGCTGCAGAGGTCGGATGGCACTTGCAGGCAGACCAGCCAGGAGGGAGTTGCAGTGGTCTAGGCGTGAGATGACCAGGGCCTGGACCAGAACCTGCGGCGCCTTTTGAGTGAGAAGTGGACGTATTCTCCTGACGTTGTGCAGCATGTATCTACACGAACGGGTTGTTGCAGTAATGTTGGCAGTAAGGGAGAGTTGACTGTCGAGTGTCACACCCAGGTTCCTAGCAGTCTGTTTAAACTGTTGGTATCTGAAACTGGAATTATCATCATAATTAAGATGATGCCTATATAGAAACAGCATTGTGCAAGAAGACAAAGATAAACTACTGGAAAGGGTCAAATCTAGCTTTTGCCTTTTTATTCGATGATTAATCGAAGAAATTATCGACAGAGTCAGGGCCTGTTGGCTGCTGAGCCATGGTCCCAAATCACACCACTCCCAATGAGCAGGCTTTGCCAGCTACACGTGTGCAGTCACTCCATCAAACAAGTCAACTTGTGAATGAGAGATACAGAAAATACATTTCATATTGAAAATCTCTACTTCGACTTGCTTCCTTTTCCACACTTCCTCAAAACTTTCAGTGTAATGAGTCAGACGTCATGTTATGGGCTGCCTTTGTGGTAATGCTGTGAGGTGCAATGTCAACACCAGATGGCAGCAGTGACCACTCATAAACCTACAGCGATGCAGCTGGACTGTGTTAGTCCACATTTCTGTGCGCACACTAAGTGCACCTGCCACACACTGCAGAAGACTAAATAAGTGTGATTGTCAGCTTGTGTGTGAAGAGCGAGCAGACACACACACACTCACTCTCACACACACACACACACACACGTACACAATAACACAGTTCCAGAATGACAAGTATCATTTTTCTCAATAATAAGACAATATATCATCCAACGAAATGTGTTATTGTGATAAGCCTTCCTTAATATTTTGAATAATGCAATGAATTTTAATGAATTCCTCAAAACTGATTTTGAACTCTTTGAATTTAATTTTTGTGAGAAGATAACAGTAATGATATATGCTACCCAAGTACCTCTGACATTCATACATCAATGGTCAATGATGATAATTATTCGTAAGTATTAGGGGTAATTAACACTTCACTACACTTGAGCTACCAGTCTACAAATTATTAAACTATGAGTCGTCAAATGGGTTTTCCAGGCTGGTGGGTGGTTTAGGTTTGGGGGGTGGGCGGTGGGGGCAATAACACATTCCTTCATAGGGCCCAAAATTTACTAAATACAAACATTGTAGTTCAGTCAGACAACTCACGTTCAAATGTTTATTGCAACAGTAGAACAGGCTAGTGTTTGGCGTCTAGGCTCCGACTTAATCACTCCCCCAGATATGATTACATAGATGGGAGTGATGGGAAAATGTCTCTGCTTAAGTAGACCGCCTAATAGGGTGGGTGTTTATTATAGATGATTGTGGAGAGTGAGGTATGTCACATGATGTATGTCCCATGATTGGAGCAGCGCAGCTCGAGTTGGCTGCCTGAACTAGCTCGCAAGTGTCACTCCATATCTGGCGCTTAGTTATAGAAGGGATCTATCAAACAACAAACTGAATTTATATTAGCATGGTAAATTACCTGTTCAACAGAAAACTGGAGGCTTCGGCGTCGGACTTAAACCCTTTGTCTCTCAGCAGAGATTTCCATTCCAGTGTTTATTCTCGCTTCTGTCGTCATGTCCCGTTTAATTTGACCTTGTCACATTTTCTCTTCTTTAATTACATCCCTTGTGTTTTCTGTCGTATAAGTATGATCCTCCATTTAGCATAATTTCTGTTAGTAAAACTTCCTACAAACTTTTAATAACAACCTCCCACACCCTCTTTTTGTGTACTAACAAGAGCAAAATATGTTTACTTCTTTAATAAGATAAGAGAAAAAATATTTGTATCAGTATTTCAGGAGTTTTGACCCCAGAATGTTTAAGCTGTATTTTGCCATGGTTAGAGGATTTATTTCAAGGTGAAAGAAACTATTATTATTAACTATTATTTAGTGAATGAATGTTTGAACAGGTCAACCTTTATTTTCTATTTAAGGTACTTTTGCAGCTTTTTTAAAATGTGCATTGTATCAAAACTGTATTCGGTAGTAATAGGACTTATTTATTGTTATTATCTGTTTTTTAAAACAGGCCCTCACTCCCCGACTCTGTGGCAGTAACCCTCATTCATGCCTTCATCACCTCACAGCCTGGATCACTGCAATGGTGTCCTGTCCGGTGAACCAGACAATGTCCTGAACAGACTTCAGTATGTGCAGAACTCTGCCACCAGGGTTCTCACCCGCACTAAGCCCTGGCAGCACATCACCCCGACCCTAATCCGCCTCCACTGTCTCCCGATCAAGGCCTGCATCAACAACAAACTCCTCCCTCTCACCTATAAATCCCTCCATGCCCTAGCCCCACCATACTGACCTCCTCCACCCCTACACTCCGCTCCAAAAGCTACGGTCCTCAAACACAGGTTTGTTCTCCATCCTCAACAACAAACTGCAAACCTTTGGAGACAGAGCCATCTGTTTTGCAGCCCCCACCCTCTGGAACTCTCTCCCTGCTGAAATCGGCAATGATGCATCTCTGGACAGCTTCAGAAATCTCAAAAACCACATGTTCACTTTGGCCTCAGTTAAAGCTCCACCCTGCCATTAGTGCTCAGTCTATTTCTGTCCTGTTTTGTGTGAATTACTTTCTTTTCTTTTCTTTCTTTTTGTCCCTACCGACACATGTAAAGCGTCCTTGTGTCTCTTGAAAGGCGGCGTATAATTTATTATTATTAAAATACAACAGGAGCAAAATGTACCATTCTTAACATTTGGGGGCACTGTTGAGCTGCAGTTGAGGTGCTGAACTTCTGAAATATTCATAAAGCAGCAGAGGGGGACAAATGCACAGTGTTTGTTGAGGATTTCTAACTTACTCTGACATTGGTATGAGACAGTTTACTGGGCGACAGTTCCAGTAGCTCCACCTCCTCACCTGATCTTTTAATATTGTCTCCCTCTCGGTTTCCCTTTGCTTCCTTTGCTTCCTGCCCTTTTCCCCTTTCTCACCACGGTGCCTGCCTCAGCTGAGAAAGACCTCTATAGTAATTTTTGTTGCGTGACATAACTGCAGTGTATGGTCTGAGTGCATGCAAAGGTTACTGACTGTACTCAACCCCTACTGTACCTAACTTGTCGACTCTTTCTCAAGTATGATTTCATTGTGTGTCTGTATGTGTGGTTGTGTGCTTAAGCATAAAGGGACTATGCTCAGTGTTAAATGATCTTCAACATGCTTGAAGTGGTGGCAAAACTCACAATATGGCACTGGTTCCTTGATGAATCACAAACACAAACACTGCCTGACTGCTGTACGAAGAGAATTCAAGACAGATTTGAAAAGACATGCTGTAACTCAACAAAGTCACATGAGAAAGCTGTGCAGGGTCTGGATGCGGGGGCACTAATAACTTGCAGATATTCCCATGTGGCTCTGAGGATGAGCTGGGAAAGAGATGGAAGTTTGATATCAGACACCTGATATACGGCCCGTTGGTTGAATCTATTTAATAAACGCTCGCTGCTGGACACTGCCTTCTGCTAACTCAGTGAAGACATTATGTGGCTGTTAAGGCTACCGGAGCCTGGGAAGCAGCCTAGTCCCAATGGCAGCAGCTACAACTACAGTGCACAACTGTTCAAAAAACACACACACCAAACTTTGATCTGATGGAAAACACCACAAATTCACTGGCTCAGTTTCATAACACATGGCTCTTGATTTCTTGAAATGGGTGTGTGTTTGATCTTAAGTTTGATCTAATTCCCTGCAGACTATCTTGTTCAAACAGCTTGATCACATGTCCACATTAGTCATATTTGGTTTTGCACAAGGTGCAGTGCAGCACACAATACAAAAACGAATTTACATATTTACTGGTCTGTGATTTAAGTTATGAGTTAGTAATGGTAATCATTTTAAGTAATAATTCAAAGTAATAATTGATTCAGGCAATACAGGGTTATGCTAACACCCAAATTGAGTTTACTGGAAACAACTGAGCACCATGTGTAGTTTCCTTGTAATTCTCTTTGATCCAATAACAAAGCTCTTTTGAGGAAATGTGTTGGTAACCTGTAAAATATTTGTTGCTATTAGTTTCTTTAAAATAATATTAGCTGTGTTTTTGCCAAGAGTTGGAATAAAAGATTGATCTTACTCTCAAACAGCTAACGTAGCTCAGTCAGGCACATAGCCCACTGTAAAATCACAATAATTTCTTTATTTTAGAACATAGGACAAGATGGAGAATATCCCTTTGATGTTTGAAGGTCTACCGCACTTATTAAGATTCCAACCATGAGTTGATAAAACATGCTAAACATTACATCTAGATTATCAAGCTTTAGATGTGATCAGACTAAGCTAGGATAGTTGTTTGCCCCTAGCTCGAATCTTTGTGCTAATCCAAGCTAAACTAATAACGCTACCTGTATCTTAATGATTATAAACACGAGAGTGGCATCCACGTCATTTAATTCCGAAAAAAAGGAAATACGAGTATTTCCTTGCCCTGACCAAGACATAAGACAGAAATGTAACTTTAAAAAAATATAGCATCAGCGCTCTCTGGTGGACAAATTATGTGATGAGAGAAGGTGTATAATTTATCTCTAATTTATCTTTTTTGCAATTTTGCACTGGAATTCCTTGTTGGAGGACATATAGGCTAGACTTACACTTAATAGTATATCTCCAATAAGCTCTTTTTAGCATATTAGCCTCACCAATCAATCTATTTTTAATCTTAGTGTAGATACAAATTAGATTTAGAAGATACCGACAAATAGTAAATGAGAGTAAAAGAATAATCTTGGAAATTTAAGGAGAACAGATAAATCATATTAATGATAATAATTACTTTTTTCTAACAGACTGTTGTCACAGCAGGTCAAATAGAACCGCAGTGATCTGCAATTCTGTGAGGTTTTACTAGTTTACCCAACACACCCTTCTCCGGATCAAAATATTTATCAAGTCTTAATCCAAAACCTCTGTGACTGTGGTTTTTGTTTAGGTGTGCAACCCACTGAACCCAGTGCCCTCAATGCATTCTTGGTATTGTTGTCGTCTGTGCTATTGTACAGCACAGACACTATTATTTGGTCACTTCACTCCCTCTCTTTCAGTATTCACTTAATACTGCACTCCCAGGCCACTGGACTTAAAAAAGAGCCGCTGTGTTTGTGTGCATGTGCTTTTATGTGTACGTATCAAATAGGAATTAAGCCCATTTAGAGTTCTGAGGTTTTGGGGTCAGGTTTCCTTCATGTCACCACCAAGATCGATGGATGTGACCTCTGACTGCTCCAATTTGTATATAAATATGGCACTGGCCAATCAGTGCATCGCGTGGGATCATGCCAACCAATGAGACCGTCTAGCAGCATCGTGCTCTGTGGCACTCCCATCTTTTGTCCGTCAGGATTAGTGCCGTGGCAACGCTGGTCGCCTGGGAGGTGAGTTTCCCAGAGCAGCGGGACAAGGACAGAAACAGGCCGCTTCATTCCAAGTATTACTTCCTTCCCGGCCAATTGGGAAACACAAATGAAGTGCTGTGTATGTGTGTGTCACTCTGTGGCTTGCAACTCCAAAACTTCCACCTACACTGCCAACTCTAATGAGGTGCCATCCTGAGCAACAAGCTCAGAGTGTGTTTGTCTGTGTGAGTGAGTGGAGGGGTTGGTGAGGGGCTGTCCTTGTGTATTCTCTTCTGTGTGGGGTACTTTGTGGTGAAGTCACCCCACTCTCCCTCCCTTTTCTGTTGGTGGACTACATTAGCCATGAGGGCAGAGGGCCAGGCAGCTGAAATCACCGCTGCTGATCAAGCATGTGACTCCAGACCGAGCCCTTTTGTTTAGACAATTGCAGCCACCACACAGAGCCCTGCAACTGCAGTGTGGCATGGGAATAGCCAAGCATGGGAATGAATAGACATTAAGAATTATTAAAACCTGCCCGTGTTCTTTTCAGATTGCAAATTCTTGAGAGGAATTGCCTGGAATTGGTTCTAACCCTTAGATTTTCATTCAAATCCGACCCAATTTTTTGATACAAGTTATTGTTGACATTTTTGAAAGTAGCCATTCAATGTATCTCAACCCTCGAAAGCAGCTGTATCAGGAAATGATGATCAGTTAGCATTAGCAGCAACTTCACACAATACTCTGATACAGCTCTAACGGTAATCTGAATGATATCAATGAGATCAAACTAACAGTTAATGCAAACATTCCTGAATTCTTATGAATACCCTGTGCGTGTGAAGACAATCTGAATCATGGGAAATAGCAGAAATCTCCAGTGAATATGACTTTCCAAAGAAGTAATTACAATATATTGCGACACTGACAGGATATGACTGAGCAATATGAGTAGCAACTAGGGTTTAATGCACTGAAAATCTTATGGGTTATAACTTCAAATAGTACGGACCTGATGTGAGAGTAATTAAACTGTCTTCCAGCATGAATGAGAACTTTTTGTTGTTTTCCTACATTTAAATAAAGTTCCTTCCTGCATGGCTTTCAGGATCTGTAAAGAAATTAATACAATTGAAACCAAGGGACCAAAACGGGATCGGGTTGTCTACAATCATTTGTTGGACAGTAGCCAATCCTGCTTCTCTAAGTGTAATTTAAATAGGCTTTACATTGCTTACACCGACCACAACTAGTGGATCTGTTCCAGGGTAAACGAGAAAAACCAATGTCTGCCTAATGTCTTATGAATGGGATTCGCAGGATATGCTTCCCTATTCGATTTGCAGGATACACTACACTACATGCCCAGAGCAACTATAGATTTAAGCACTACTTAGTCTGCCTGAAATCAATCCACTGGAAATGAAAAACAATACCTTCAAGAACTAAAGAGAGAAAGGACAATGGTTTTGGATGTCTTAATAAACTGCAGACGTAAAAGAGGATTGACCTTTTGAGCCAAGACACTGAAACTGGTGGACGATGAGCAAGCTACATGTTCATTTCCTCTCACGGATAAACAGATTTGGCCGAGGGAAAAAACTAAAAAAAACAAACAAATGCATTATTCACAATATAGTCACACAATGACTAAATCGCACAGAATATACTGAAACTTAACAGTATCCCATTCTTCCTCCTCCACTCCTGCTAGATCACGTTTCAGCTATTTCATTTGCACCCAGAACACCTCTACATCCTCAACCCTAAAACAGTCTCTCACACACACACACACACACACACACACACACACACACACACACACACGGTGCCTCATTTTCCAGTACTAAATCTGATTCATGAAATTGCCATAAGCCTCAAGGACTACAGCCTGGTGTGTATGCTGTGTGACTTTATCTTATAAGCCAGTCAGTTACTTTGACTTATGGCCATGGGAACACATAATAAATTTACCTCCACAACATGTCATTGTTTATTAAAGTTGAAGCTATTTCTATTCTCTGCGAACACACAATGATAGTATTTAAATGGAAAAATACATCCTGTGACTCTTATTCCCATGTGCCATGCAGTAATATTACAGCATGCATCCTGCCAGCTGTGCAAAGAACTTAACCCTTTTCTGTCCTCCACACACTTTGGCTGAAACTGCCACTAAACTGACTGATCCCCTCATACCAACATACAGAGCCAACAATCAGCACTGAGGAGTTCAGTGAGGAACAATGTGCGATTTTTTCTGTTAGAAAGAGGAAAATTACAAACTTAATCCACTACATCAAATAGTCTAAATAAGCGTGCGCTGTCAAAGAGCATAGTCGTGCACTATTGTAATGGAAGTATAGGAAACAACAATAATAATAATCATCATCGTCGTCGTAATGCTTTTCAAAAGCACAGGCGTGCTCCCCAATATTAATGATGGTTGACACATTCATTTTCTGTAGAAAATATAAAGAATACAGTTGTGTTCTCAGGCGCCGACAACTTCTTCATGACCAGCGTCAGCCATGTCCTTTTATACAATAACCAAATATGAGCAATTATAATAAACAGTTAAATTACAATACATAATAAACACACATCCCTTTCTATCCTAATCTGATCCCCTCAGCTGGTTTTCCCTCCTGGATATTCACAGTAAATCATTCATTTCTATTGCAGGGATCACAGGTAAGTATCTAAGTACCACTTTTACCTGTAGCAACCTTGAGCAATGTCACAACCTTAAGGCTAAATTTGCAACACAATGGCATGCCATTATGGACAAACTAAAACTTGTGACGGACTAAACTTGATTCCCCCTTGCAGAGGGGACTCTTTCGCGCTTGACAGGATGTGCAATGACATCAGAGCATGATCTGGTTTGCATCATTGGGGTGTTGATACAAATACAATATAAATACAAAAACAATAACAATTTAGTTTTTCCTTTTTGTGATACTTGGTGGCAGCATGGCACAGTAAATATAGTCTATATAAATAGAGTATTTGCAAAAGGCTAGGCAAGTTTATTTGTTTAGCACGTTTCAACATCAAAGCAATTCCAAGTGCTTCACATAGAATCTAAAAGGCGTCATGACGAATTGTAAAAGCAACAAAAGGCAATGCAAAAATTAAGCATTTAAAAAGAGCTCAATAGAGAATAAAAGCTAATAAATCAGACAAGAACTAAAAGAGTAAAAGTAACAGTGCAGTGTAAAAAAAAAATCTGTAATTATTTGATTTGATAAAAGGCATGTCAATTAAAGTCTTTGGCATTGATTTAAAATAACTGTGATTTTCAGCAGACCTGCAGGGTCTGTGGGAGCTTGTTCCAGAAACTGAACACTGCTTCTCCAGGTAATTTAGTTTTGGACTCCGAAGATCAGAGATATGTTTTTGGCCCATCCAGTGCTTTATAAACCGACAACAGGATGTGGGAGTCAGGGAGCCAGTGCAAAGACCTCAGGACAGTGAGTGAGGATCAGCTGCAGCTCTCTGCTCCAACAGACATCTGTAAACTCACCATTACAACAGTCTGCTGAAGATAAATACGCTTTTTATACATCCTGCAGAGACACATGCGTCCTTTAATCAATTAATTTGCTCTTGTGATGGTAATAACGTGACTTTTGTAATTGTGTTAACGTGGGAGGGCGAACAAATGTTTAGCGTTACTATAACAACCGCGTCGACGAGCATTGTTGTCAGTAGCAACCACTGTAGCAGCGCGCGGACTGTGTTGTTAGCTGTCATGCTAGCTGGCAAGTAGGTAAAAACACCGCGGTGAAGTTGAGACTTGTATTTACTGACGCTGTAAAAAAAAAGGTTCACTGGAGAAACGATGGATTCCCAGTCGCTGTACTTTTCCCTGGAACTCGTCGCCGGAAGCGGCAACACTCTGAACGTCGAGCAAAGAGCCGCCCTGCAGACCTCCTTGGTGATTCTGCAGAAAAACTACAAGTTCCAGCGAGTCATGCTCTGGGGCAAAGTGCTGGGGTTGAAGGCGGATTATTTGATTGCTCAGGGGAGAGGAGAGGATGAGATGAAGGATAGGAAGAATCTGTATAGGTGGGAGAACCTCACCTGTGACTCAGTTTCATTCATCTGCTGTGTGTAGACAAAACCTGATTGTGTGTGTTATGGCTGTTTCCTCCAGCTTGAACTGTGTGGACTGGTTCCTGCTGCCCCCTGCCACAGGCCCTTTAATCGACCAAGTGTCCAGCGTTGCCAAGGGTCGCTTCACAGGAGACCCCTCACATGTGTACGAGCATCGGGACATCCGCAGGCGAGGAGGAGGAGATGAAGAAGAGGAGGTAGTGGTGAGTATTGATATAAAGTAATAACAAAGATGAATGTGGGACCTAAATTAAACATACAATAAAACTAGGATTGCACTCAGTAGAGCACATAGGTCCCCCGAGGCTCAGCAGTCCCCTGCAATTAAAACAAGCTAAGGCCCCATTACATTACACTTCTTAACTACACATTAGTGTGTTACCATACAGTGGCTGAAAAAACTACACCCTTTATGGAACCACATTTAACTTCAGATCTAGATTTGTATTGGATCAGCATGAAATGTCAGTCATAGATATCAACCCCCTAAATATGTTTTTCTTTTTCATAAAGATTCACACAAAATCTTCCGAGTAATCAACAAAAATGTGCAAGAAAGTGAAAAAAAGGTTTTCGGCATCTGCCCAATGATCCAAATCCACAGCAAAATGTAATGGTTCTTCCCACGAACGCATCACCACACCCTTCCACCAAGTTCCGTGGTAATACGTCCAGTAGTTGTTGTGTAATCCTGCTAACACAACAATAAACACAGATGGCAGAAGAAGAGCGTACAAAAGAGTCTTACTGGTGCACTTCTGTGATTCGTTCCTGTTGTTGATATCTGTACAGTCATGAAAGTCTGCTCTTGGTTGCAGACCAAAGTGAATGAGGAGAGCAGGCTGGCAGTGACAGTTCATCACATCGAAGAGGAAGTGTCTGTAGTACCACGAGGTGCATTCGTCAAGAGTCCGCACGGCCTTGTCCAGATCAACCGCAGCTTTGGCGGTAATACGATTTTACTGTTTCACTTCATGTGTGAGTCTAAGTCCCATTGTGGAGCATTAACATTTGCAGCTGCGTGTAAGT
Organism: Hippoglossus stenolepis; assembly: GCF_022539355.2. Classification (NCBI taxonomy): domain Eukaryota; kingdom Metazoa; phylum Chordata; class Actinopteri; order Pleuronectiformes; family Pleuronectidae; genus Hippoglossus; species Hippoglossus stenolepis. The sequence continues at coordinate 9,909,495 of NC_061502.1, forward strand.
GGTTTCATCGAGCCTTGTTAAAATGTGGTATTTATGTCAATTGGACCAATACGTCAAATGGGTTAGGGTTATTGTTGGGTTTACATTGGGAAATGTTTCATAATGCCTTTTCAAATGTATTTGGTTAACTTACAGTTCTGTACCCTGTGTAACAGTGTATTTCTTATGTGCATTGTTCCCCAGGTCTGTCTCACTCTGAAGCAGGAAAGCTCGACAGTTTCCTGCACTTCAGCGAACCAAAGAATCTGAAGAAGAAAAGCATCCTAGAGATGAGTCAACTCAACCCAGCTATTGACTTCCTGGATGTGCTGAGTGATGACATTCCTAAAGGTGAAGCCACAGAGCTCAGTTTATCCAACACCAAAACATGCCGCCTAATGTTCCTTTATACACAACAACAAAATTCAATCCCTATAAACTTAAGAGGATAGTTTCACGTCAATGAGGCCTTTAGATCAGAATATGAATCAGTGTGGCGACTGAAAAGTCCAGAGGCGTTTCTTCAGAGAACAACTATCTCATTTTAACTGTAAAATGATAAATCCCCCTTGCCTCCAGATTTCCGGGAATGTGTTGTAAGAAAGGTTTCACCCAAAATTGGCTTCTGGGGGTTTGATGACTTAATTACTACCAAATGTGATTAGTAATATCTCAGCTCTTAGTCCTGGATTCAGGGCCCAAGTACTGCGAGAGAAGTGTGGTCCTGAGTGCCATAATAGTTCATTTATCAATTTGTTATTGTTCTTGTTTGGTTATGTGGTTTAAAGCATGATATAATGTTGACTCTTTCCGGTTTGTGTGTTCAAATGCCGGTGGGAGGCTCACACATTTGAGCTGTTGAACATTTTTCCACGTTGGAAAAATGTATGTTTCGGAGGAAAATGGTACTACTGTAAAAAGAATCATGTAAATTTACTCAAGCTGTTTCAGACATGACCTGCAGAGAAACTCCTGAGAATCGGGTCCAGACTTTTCACACTTTCTCTGCTCAGACCCAACAAATTCTCAGAAGGACTCAGGTGAGGGGGGGTGCAGCAGGCGGAGGCAAAAATGTATGTATTATTTCGGCTGCGGAAATCAGGAGTTTTTCTTTACAGCACTCCCGACACCGGCGTTGACTCTTATCCGCATAAAAACTCTCTTGACATCTTCATCTGTGTTCTACGTGCGTGGCTCTGCTTTGTAATCCTGAGAAATTTGTTCTGTTTTTAAATTTTTGCATCTGTTGCGTGTTTGAAGCACCATCAACCCCCTCATGCTGAATCCAGCGGGGGGATCTCCTGCTGTGCGCTCACATCGGCTCCTCTGGACTTTCTGCAGACTCTATACTCAGGGGTCAGGCAGAGAAAGTCTGCAGAAATTCCTTTATAGTTCAGTGCATGTCTGAAAGCAGCTTTTGTCTAGCAAGCCTGTTGGTTTCTTGGCTGGATGTGATGCAGATTAAGTGGCGTCCTGCATGTTCAAGTGTATGAGCGTCCAAGACTAAACGTGCAACAGATGTTTGATTTCACAGAGCTTCCTTGTGTGTATATGTTTGTGTGTGTTCTTTGAGTTGATACTGACATTAACAGTGTCATTGCTGCAGCAGACACTACACAGCTGTCTCAATGCCACACTCAGCCGTAAGAACAGCACTTCACATGAGTTCGCTGAACAGGAGAAACAGTTTTTCTCTATTTTTGAATGGGACTCTGGGGGAAATGCAGTATAATGCATTTCCACCAAAAGACAGATGTTTACTTCTAAGACCCCCGGGCTGTGCTCCACCTCTTTTCCACAACCAGTGTCCAGCTCTCGATTTACAGCTGTAGATTTCCCATCCTACCACACCCCTAAGTCATTTATATTTTAGTTGAATCATACTTTGTCCAAAACAAAACAAGGAGTGAAACTATTGTCTTATTTCTCAGAATCATCTCCCTTTATTGTAGTTCAAGTTCTCTATTCCTTGGGTCTTTGGTTTGTGGTCAGATTCAACTGTTGATATCAAAACAGAGCGTTGATTGGCTGCTCCTGGAATGTGAAGGGCACATCTGTCTTGGAGTGATTTCCAAAGAAAACTCCAGTCGTCTACTTTACAGTCAGAGAACATGACGTTGCAGCCTCTTGCATGTATCAACTGTTTACAAGCTTTCTGCCCTTGTCTGCAGGATCATGGAGTCTCCAGTTTGAATGTGGCAGCAAAGTGTGCGTGCTTCGAAGCCTGTTGTGGCTCGGCCTGACCTTCTACCACGTGCCAATGACGCCACAGCACGGATACATCTACATCGGTGATGGGGCCAAGAATTTGGACCTCGCCTTCATGCTGTAAAGAGACACTTATAGACCTATTTCAAGCTGCAGTTTTTTCATATATCTCTTCAAAACCAAAGTCTGCTCTATGCAGCATATTGCACGACTATTTATCTTCTCTTTTATGCACTTCGTGCCTACAAGCTTTCTCTTCTATTTAGTTCTCATGCATAAAGGCTATTCCTATACAGTAAACAAATGCTGAGGTAGAATAAACAGACATTTTATTTGCACATCTGTGTTCCCTTGAGTTTACACAGTCAACATACCACCTACTTTGAAAACGTAACACTGACCCAGTTGTTGTTCACATTAACTCGTCAGTGAGTTCATCTCAAGAAATGGATGAGTGTGATTTATTCAAAGTGTGATACAGTTTCCTAAACAAAAGGTGGATTAACAGATGGATGAAGTGTTTAGGCCTTTTCCCAGGGCACTATCACAAAAGTCAGACGTGGAAATCCACTGCATCCGTGCGTAATCGGCCCACCTACTCTTCCAACAGCTGCTGTACTGATTCATCAGGCCCTTTGTCCTTCAGTGTTTTATGTAAAGAGGCTTGACACCGTAACACACATTGTCCTTGAGTGCTGGGTGGCCAACAAGCATACGCTTCTTACACCACTTGAGTCCTTTTTTATAGATGGGTTTCACAGAGTTAATAGACCAGCGAGTCAAATATCTGTAGAAAAAAAAAATAGAGATGTAAAACATATATTTATTGATAGACATACATGCTGAGAGTTGGTAGATGATGGTGAAAACACAAACACAGACACAGATTCATGTATCACCTGTTAAGTTGTGGCTTGGGCCTCTTTGGGACATGGCCTTCAGGAAGTTTGGGTTTGTGGTCAGGTAGTAGACCTTGAACACAGGAAAGAAATAAGGAGTTGAAACATGTCAGCAACACTGTTATCAGAGAAAGCTCTTCAGTGAGCCGGTGGGAAAAAACTAAACGGCATAAAGATACAGTTTAGTTGGATTAAACTCACGCCACATATTTGCAGTGAACAAAGGAATTACTTATCCCTGTCAACAACTCTCCTGATAGGTGATAGTGTTAAAAAAAAAAAAGGGAACCAGCTTTGTGACAAGCAGATCAAATTCAGCTTACTTTACTCTGTAATAAATATATAACCAAAATGTTTTTTGTAAGAATGCAATCTCAATTTATAAGAAATTAATATATTGGGGATTAGGGTGAAACCTAACTCTATCCTGCTTTCTTGATCCAGTTTACCACAGCTGTTGTCATTCGAGTCAAAATCAACACTATCAACATTATCTTGACTACTTATATGTATTTGAAATTAGTTTCAATGTTGCAATGATACACAGACAGATTCAGTGTCAACTCAATTGTATGTGAAACCACACAGAGGGGTAGTCACTAACACAGACCTGCTCTGTGAGCCATCTGCACACAAATGGTAATCTTGCGATGCTCCTGTGGACAGAGACCAGTGATTCTCCTGGGCAACATCCCTCCATCTGACCTGATGAACTGACTAAGGAGCAAGACGTCCTGGGAGAGGAAAAGAATCAAATCAGGCACCTTAAACAGCTGATAACACTTTCAATAATATCTTATTTGGTCATTGGCTGCCCCTGAATGCATTTACCGTGTAGTTGTATTTGTTCTGAAGGTCCCATCTGTAGATAGGACACTTGGCTGTGGGGTTTGGAGGTTGTGGTCCTACTGGGACTTCGACGATTTGTCCCTCGATCTGAGAAAAGATGAGCATTATTATACCTTTGAAATAAAAAATTACAAGTCCAGTCACATTAAGGTTTTCTGATCCTAAGCCCCTCAACCAACTATATCGTATTATAACTGGTTGTTATAGAGGTGTGCTGATGGAGGTCATTGAAATGCGAACTTTTCTGAAATTTGTTTTTTTAATTGCCATGTCATGAAGCCTTCAAAAACACGAGGTGTATACAATAGATAGAATTGATAAAAAAGACTATATTTATCAACCAAAATACTACAGAATATAAAATTGTACGTTCACTATTATGTCAGTTTCACATCACAACACTCTTTTACTCACCATTGTTGTTTTACCCTCCTGCTTCTCTACCACTGCAACAAAACAGGATGTAAAACATTACACAGTATTCATAAACACAAATATTGCAGTTGCTATTTTTCAGTATTTGCCTCCTTATCTGGGCAAGACGTACAATCATTCAACCATTCACTTTTTGACAGCAAGTAAATATATTTCAATGTCAGTCTCGAACTCTTGTGACATATGTGTTTAAATAAAGTAAATCTCGACTCTTTGGGGGTCAAATTTGTAGCTTGTTAATATCTCCTGATAGGTTCAGTGATAGATAGATAGATAGATAAACTTTAATAATCTCTGGTGGGAATTCATTTGTCACAACAAACCCGAAAAATAAAAAAATCTATATTTAAAAGAAGCACACAAATAAGGAAAGTACAGTAATGCAAAAGTACACAGTTGGGTTCAAATGACAGTTAGCAGGCATATAACAGTTTAATAAAGGCCATTATAAAAGCAAAGTTTGATATGATTATGCAACCTTTACAGATATAAACCCATACATGGTATACTGTATAAACCACCAGGTTTAAGGTTATTTAAAGTCAAGAAAATGAGTGAATCTCTGGTAGGAAACACTTTATTGGGATCATAACACACGTGATGAAGAGATATGAGGAGAGAGTCAACGCAGGACTTCAGGTGTTTTGAAGGATTTGTGTTTCATCTTGTTTTGCATTCACAATAAGAGTTAAAATAATCAGTGGCTCCTCAGAGTTTGTGTGAAGGCTGCAGGGTTTTATGTGAGGGAACATCTGCGCCGAGCCGCCTGCTGTCAGTGCCTCCACATTAGCATGCTAGCTAACACACCGACAGGCTAAAGCCGTCACGTCTGTATGGAACACTCACCCTGGCGGATCCCTCTGCTCGGGACGGTCACAGCACAGAGCCGAGGGACATTTATCCCCTGAAACACACCCACGTTAGAGGTTGCAGTTCCTAATTTTAACCCCGCAAACGAGGTGTACACAGACCTCAGTGCACCACGGAGCGCCATGTTTAATTCTTGACCTTCGCCGTCGTCGCTTCCGGTATGAAAGCCTCGCGAGAGTGGAAACAGCGACCCCCTCGGCGAAGACTGCGCATAACAACCAAGGCAGGAATGCAACAACTCAGACTTTCACAAACTAAACAGAAAGTAAGAACAGAAATAAAGTTAAATTACTACCACGTTCATTTATGAAGTTAAGAAATGTTGTATGAACTGGCTTAGTGAAATAGGTCACTTTCAAAGTCCAGATACATATATTAATGGTACAGTTTTATGAATCTTTATCTAAAGCGTTGCCCATTTTAGCTAAGACGTAACTGTAATTTAATCCTCGTTCAACCACAAAAGCACTGCAACTCAGGATCAAACAAAAGTAAACATAGGGGGAAACAACAATGTACAAGACGTTGATGTTGAAAAGACATTAAAGACAAGGGAACACTTGAGCAAAAAAGATGAAAACTGGCGTCTTGATGAAACTACATGAGCCAAGAAAAAGATAAAGAAGACATTTTCAAGTATTTCTCTGCAAATAACGTGCCAGTGTGCATGAAAATGAATGCTGCAGTCCACACAATAAACTGCAAGATATATCTGTGGATCCCTGAGATTACTAAGAGAGGCTTTCATCCTTGTTTAAATGAGTTCATAACAAAGACAGGGGCCACTGTTCATACCTCCAGTCATACCAGGCTCATCAGATGAAAAGTAGGAGAGGCACCTCGAGGAGCGGTGTAGGAACACGCCAAGCTTTTGTTGCAGGAAGCAAAAGGTTCAGGTGGATTCGACGCACAGATCGGAGAGAGGCCCGCGAAGATAAAGTGCTAGTGCTTGATAGTGTTATCGCACATTTAGAGAACACTATGCCATTGTCTACCTGCTATGTTTTTGTTTGCTGTTGTTCAGGATTTACTTCATCATCCACTTGAATAAGGGAGTCATTAAGAAAGCAAAGGGAGACTGCAACAATAGTACAACAGAAGTGCTTTGGTAAATGCAGGAATAAATACATTCATGTAATTTATAGCAAATTACAGCAGCATGATACACTGAAGATAGACATAACAACACATTGTGTGTTTTGCAGGATCTCCTACAATTGCATAAATGTAGGTCTCAATTTTCTAAACAAAATAACAACAATAGGAAACTCAGTCTTGAGTTTAGATCTTTTTTTTGCTCATTTTTGGGTTCCTCCTATCATAACTATTACAATAACACAACAAATAATGAATTCATGGTTGAAGCTATACCTAGTGATGGGGGTATTTTTTTTAATTAAAAGCACCCTGTGGAGGTTTTGACCATCAGGGCCTTGGACCAATGTTTGTTTTTTTGTGTGTGTGTGAGGCCCTTTTTTGTTTGTATCATACCCAGGCAAGAGGATTTACATAATCACACAATCAACTTGTGCAATCAGATATTTAATGTTATTCCACTGATTGACAGTTGGTGGTGGTAACATTCAACAAACAAAGATACGGAAGAAGAAGAATGCAAACAGGTAAACATGGATTCAAACAAAAACAAAGGTTTCAAAATAAACAAAAATCAGCCATGGCAATATTTTATGCTGCACGTTTGTTGGACCTCAAGGAGACACACCACCGAGTCAGAGTATGTCTGAAACTTAACTTGTGTTTGTTTAGTTGTACCAGAAAACTCCACCGTGCGACTTAATCTGTTGGTTCAGCATAGTTCATTGTGAGTGGAGCATGGTAATTACATGTAGGGCATGTCAGGATATTCACCATCACGGTTCCTTGGGTTCACGGCCAAAAATGCGAGCGATTTCTCAAATGCCATCTTAAGTGTGGAACCTAAAAGAGCTGCACACTGGGATGCAAATAGCCTCTTCTGTGTCCATCTTGTCTACAGAGCTGAGAGGAGATAGAGATTACCGTCGCCCTGCCGCCACAAAGCACACATTGTCTCAGTGATTAGGTTCCTTCGTCAAGGACACTTAGGCAGTCACATTCCTCAAGAGAAGCCCCAAAAAATGGCATTTAAAGTGTCTGGCCACCTCCTCATAGGCTTTGATATTCAAATGAAACATGGGCCTGTACAAACAGACGCCTCAGCTGAAGAAGGCAGGGGGAGAGTAAATCAGATAGGATTTCCCTGAGATGAAAAGAGCTCGTCTGACATTTTCACAGCGAGCACTGGGGGACACTGAGGCAATGTTGGTTTGATGTCATGGTGGGAAGTTATTGCTGTGTGGAAAAGGTTAGCATTTTCACCCCTGCCTCCCTGGATAAACGCTAAAACGCAGCATGGAACAAGCAGATGAGCTGAGACCAGAGAGAGGAAGAGCGGGCACAGTCTCATAACACAAAAACAAATCCAACCCACCCTTCTGCGTTCCTTTTTTATTGTCACACTGGTCAGTTTGTTTGGCCTTTAATGTTTTTGGTGTAGACTGAAGGGCCCCTGGGGATGCTGCAGAGGACTCTGCACAAAAAGAGCTGCAAGAGGGTCTTAATAGCAAAACCATGGGATCTGCAAAGTTGAATTAAAGGCCACATGCATAGTAGAAAAATTTCATTTGAAAACAGCATTTTTTTTGATTAAAACAGTCTCTGTCCACACAAGTATTTTTGTTCCATATCAGTTTGAATCTCATCCTAGCACGTCTGAAAATGCATATATTGTGACCACTGATGTTCATGCACATGCCGGTGTTCACAGGAAGGCACACACGTCCCGTTGCACAGAGAAATTGTCACAGATTGCTCTCCTACACGTGTAAGCAGTTGTGTCATAGTAAAAAGCAGAATTCAACTGCACGACAGCTGTTAGCAAAGACAACAGGGTCAGCAACAGTTGTAAGTGATTATCCATGTTGTGTTCTACACTGGTAGCTGCAGCTGATGCCTTTCGTATTCTTCTGGAACAGGGTCATGTTTTAGGAGCCCAACAAATCCGCGAAGGCTACATCTTGACCTGAAAAGACCAAATCAGTAAGTTGTTGTGAATGTCTGAGTCATTTCCAAACTTCTCTGCTTCTGCGAATCGAGACTAAAACATTTCCCCAGAGTTTTCAAACTAAAATGGAGCCAGCAGCATTTCCAAACGTCTCTGTTTAAGCGGGACTAAAACTCTGGAGCAGTGTTGACACCAGGCGTAACGGTAGCACATGCAATGGATTGCAACTGTTGTGGCATAGCTCTGTAATGTGTCCTCACATGTAGGACTTCTCCCAATGAGCACCAAAGGTTTTTGACAGAATATCTCATTCCCATGCAAGTGGAATGTGTGGATTTGCTGCCCGAAATTGATGGGCACAGTCTGGTATGCAATTAAGGCATAACTGTCACTAAGAGGCTTTCCTGGGTGATTAACTTGTAAGGGCTGTTGCATCCAAGGAAGTCAACTGAACACAATTAGCCTATTTCCAAGGAATGAGTTTGGTTAAAGGCCCCCGCTGCTCGTAAGATGAGGTGGGAAGAAAGAGGTTCTCTGAAGCAGACAACTGGAAATCAAGACGCAGCTTTCATCGACCAGGGAGTGGACCTCAGTGTCCTGAGTGACATTCAATGTGCATTCATCGCTCCTCTTCTTCTTTTTTCCCCCTTTTGAAGCAGGGTAAAGCTTTCCTGCAAGTGACATGAATCTTTATCCATCCAAGTATCCGCTGGCCCCCCCGCGTCTTCTGTTTCTCACCCCCCTCACTCACTACCCTTCCCGTACTTATTTGGGCGTACGTGCTAAATGGCACTGGCCTCTCCAACAAATTCACTGCTCTTTGAAGAGGCTCTTATCCCCATTTTTCCTCCGCTTGGCCCTCAGAGAGTGGCAGCTTCTATCCTCCTTCTCACACGTACCCACACACACACACACACTCAGTCTGTCTGTGAGCACACACACACACTCAATAAAAAACGCAAGCCTCTTCAGATGTTTGAAAACAGTTTGTCCTCTCCTCTTGCAATTTTCTTCCTGCTGGGGATGTAGTTTTTGTTTTAGTTTGAAACTGGTTCCGCACCTCCCGAGGTCCAGTGTCCTTTGGCTGGGTTTTGTTTGTCTGACCTTTTAAAGATTCATCCCTCCGTCGACTAGCAACAAGGAAGTCAATTAAAGTCAGAGTCTGATCAGAAAAGACAGAAGAGACAACTAATTTGTTTTCTTCCGGATCACTGTCACAGATCAGGAATTCTCCCTCTGCATGTGTTTTAAATTAAAGAATCGTGTTCCACCTGTAGGAACAACAGCCAGAAATATAACCAGCGATTAATATAAGCTCGGAGCGCTGTTTTAATGTGATGCAGGGATGTCTCATGCTGTGCAGATTCCTGCAGCACTGGCCAGATTAGTTTCCCACCATGGCTGCCCCTGCTCTTAACTTCCTCCTTGTGCATGTTGCTATGATGCCTGCAGCAGCATTCTCACATACACCAGATGGTTTCCAGCCAGCTGCGGTCCTCTTTACTAAAAGGCCATCTGCAAGTGGTCATGTGACTTATGAGGTGACTATTGAAGGAGCTGCAACTTCTTTTTCTTCATTAACTGAAATAAGTAATCGTTCACCCTCTTTGATGTATTGATTATTTTTACTCTTTAAGTTGTATTGATTGATATTTTGGTCACATGGAAATTGGAAAGAGAAGATTGACATATTATAGTCCTCACAAATCAAACAGGAGATATCTGTCTCTTTGGTGGGTACAAACAAAAAAAACGTTTGATTGTTTGATTAAATGCATAATTTATTGACTTAATAGCAGCTTAAGATCAGTGATATGTTAAATCTGTGGTAAAGGTCTGCTCTGGTATGACCGTTAGGGTTAGGGTTAGGGTTACTCTCAAAAGTGATGACAACTTTCTCTTCTGCATTTGAAACCATTTTTATTCATGAGATACGTCACCATTGTGCTTGTAAAACTGTTGGACAAACTAACAGTTCTTGGCTGATGTTGACCATAGATACTTCAGACAAGGTGTCACTTCATATTAGGGTTATTTTCGTCCGTTGACCTACATGCAAAATGAGTTGTTGACAGTTCCTCCTCACGTCTCATAAGGTCCAGTTCCAGAACAAAATGATTAAGGGTGCATCGGAAATTAGTGGGGGTGCACTTGTGCAGAGACCTAAAACTTAATCTTCCAAAAACTGATTATTGCCCAGGTTATATATGCCTACAGTTGGGTCAGAACATTACAATTCACACAACTGTATGTCCGTCCGTGTTAAGAGCAGAGATATATCTTTGCGTCTTTGTGTCTCTTGTAACTGTCAATCAAAGCCCAAGCCGTTTATAGCATAACAAGGTATGACATTTACATGATTATACATGCAATAATATGATATTGTTTGTTTCTGCTGTGTTGCGCCCCAACACATCAATCTTGGAAAGGCAGCTGGTTTATCATCATAGATTCAATACGTCTGCAAGAGCTGACAAATATGAGCAATTCTTTTCAAGCTGTGATGTATTTTCAAGAAACATCTCTCCTTCCACAACACCATTGATTTCATGTGCTCCAGTTCGCCAGTTGCTGTAGACCAAAATTTCACCTGGTAAATAAATATAAGAATGTTACACAATGAACTACAAAACAAATGCCTCATGCCACCAACAAGTTGGGTTTATTTAGACACCTGCAAGGTCAACTGGCATGGGTTGAAGCTGTGGGCCAAGGGGTGCTGATGAGTCAGGAGTCAGCTGGTTACCAGCCAGTTGGCACTAAACTTGAGATGGCTTGGCTGAAGTCTTTAAAACAACTTTGGTAACGTCTCGTTGTCCTCAGCTGCTGAGGCTTTGTTGTTGCTGGTGTTTGACTTTGGCCTCCCCAACTCCCCCCAAAACAGACATCCATGTAATCATATTGGACGATTAGCAAACAACTGAAGATTTAAACCCAGCTCCATACATCAACACCACGCAGACGATCTGCACAGTCCTGATAGATGTTTTTAAGGGTTCATTGCTTAATAATGTGACCATCTTCAAGAGTTCCAACTTACCACAACAAAAAAAAAATCTGACATATTTATCATTCGAATTTCAACTGAGGGTGCACAATATTATACATAGGGTACTGTTGCTTCCCTGTAGAATCATGCCATTGTTCAATGTTTATTCTACCACTGCAACACAATTATCGTTATCTTAATGTTAGCTTCAAACACTGCAATTCTTTCCCTCTTTGATTCATATTAGAATTTCGTTTGAAACGATGTAACTCTACATAGTAGCGTCATATATATACATCCATCCCTGAACTGCTTGCCTTGCAGCCAAACAAGTCAATGTATCACAATGGTAATGTGAGCTATTTTATGAATTGGACTCTACAATATTCAATATAATGGATATCAGCTGTCATTCTGACTACATAATCTAACAGGTAATAATAATGTGTTGCAAATGGTAGTTAAACTTTTGTCCCAAGTGCCAGTTCTGGCCTCGCTATCTTAGCTAACTCAGCGTACAGAACACAGATAATTCCCCTGACTTGTCCTCCAATACTCCACGCTCAGCAGTTGCATTATGAGGTGGTATCAGAGCAAAGCCTCACCCTGCAAGTTGATCTTATGGGTTCCTTGGATTTGTGACTGACTAAATCCCCTGCTGTCTGAATCCATTTTTTAGACTGTCACTGGTACACTGCAGTTCTAAGGTGGAATTACTTTACAAACGAAGCAGTCATTGCATTGACTGCTTAGTTTGTTCATGATATATCTTGTATCATATATATATATCTATTATAACAAGGTTAAAAATCTGTTTTTCATTGGAGGGGGCTGATTAAAGTTCCCTGGCGTATCTACAGTACAACACATGACTCATCATTATTACCTATTTCACCAAAATTTGAACTGGTTTAACAAGTTTTTGTAGTTTTCACACACTAAAATACACAATGGGACAAGAGTGTGGGAATATATCTAGACCCTCTGTACCCCCTCCACCTTTATGGTCCCCACACCTTGCATAAAAAGTATCCTGATGTTACACGAGGTCCTTGCAGGATTTTATTGACCCTCATTTGTCTCTTCTGTCTCCCACTGTGACTGGAACTGGGTTAACAAGTTGAAAAGTATAGAACTGAGAGCAGGCTCCATTGGAGGCAGTTATAACCCAGCAGGGGGCAGTAGTGATTACCAGGTGAATCTATGTGACTGCTTCCCTCCTCCTCTAGACCGTAACCCTGCAGCAGCTTGCCCAGGTCGTCAAGACCTTGTAGATTAAATAATAAAGCGTTATCAACAATTTCACAACTTTTACAGCATAATAGGTTTCTGTTATTGCTACACCTCAGGCAGTTCAGGTACAAGTCATATATAGAATTGAAACCTTTCAATAAATTGTAGCATAGATGTAAAACAAAGGTTATGATGGTTGGATATATGAATAAACAGTGTCCTCTTTACAACCAGAAAAAAAAAACAATTAAACCCTTAATGACTTTTCCTTAGGAGAAATGTGTTTTCAGACCTAATAAACTTCCCTAACCCACCATGGGGAACATAATCGTTGTGCCTTGTTCTCTTCCTCTCCCAGTTGGGGGTCATTCATGGAAACAACTTGAGACCGTCTTTTAAAAAAAAACTTTTACTACCGTCTTTTTTGTTGTATTTTTAACACCATGTCCAATACATCTTACCCTCTGAATGAGAACGTAAAAACCCTTCTTTCCGTGTGTGTGTGTGTGTGTGCGAGCGCGCGCGTGCATGCCTTGCCCTGGTGAGAAGAAGTCGTACAGTCGACGGCAATCAGTCAAGTGTTTCTCCAGTCCTTCTGCATTGGGCTTAATTGGGAGACATTCAGTCACACAAAGACACATGATGCGACAAAAGGTTGGACGCTGAAAAGAAGCAAACCTGAAGTCCTTCCATCTCCTTTTCATTCACATGTAGGCCTGTAAAGGACTGGGCAGTCAAACACAAGGCAAACTCTCCAGTAAAATTCCATCACTGGAAAACACAGGACTAAGCACTTGATAAAGGAAGAGCTTCTTTTTCCAACAACTGCTTGTTATTAAGTGGGAGTGCAGACATGCGTTTTTGAGTCTTTCCGTTTAGAACAAATTATGACGACTGCATGCAATAACCAACTGTATGCTTCATGGTCAAATTACAAGTTGACAGCTGCCATGTTTCAGATTTCAGGACCAGCATTAACTGGCAGACAGAGTCATACTTTAAAGTGGAACTGTGTAACTTTTGTGGCCATTGTGGCAACAAGTGGCAATTAAAGGGATAACTGCACTGCACATTGAACTTGCCCCCATTTCCCAAAAATCTCTTGAACCAGTTACTTTACAGTCATCATCATGAAGCACCTTGACCGAGGTCAGCTGAACAGGAAGACTTTTAATGGCTGTGACTCATTGTATATAATGACCTTCATTATGGTAACAATACAATTAAGAGATTAAACCATTATTAAATTTATATTAAATACATCGACCATTTGGCTTTGGGTTTGACTGCAGAGTTTTATGATTTATACACCCACGCTATGTGGTAGTAGGCGGGTGTATTATAATTGGTGGCGCCTGTCTGTCTGTCTGTCTGTCTGTCTGTCTGTCTGTCTGTTTGTCACAGCGATAGCTGTTTTAATCAAATTTGGATTAAATTGGTAGGGGTAGGGTCAGGACTTGCACTATTTATTGTTTTTTCAAATTAGTGTAAGGTCACGGTACCGGCAAGGCAGTTATTTTTAAGATGTTTTGGCCTAATGGTAATGGATGGGAAATACATTAAAAGCACATATAAGCATACAATTAAAATGTATTTAATTCAGTCACAGGTTATATTGATAAAAAGGCCTTTTTACAACTTTCTTATACAGCAATGATATTGATAATAACAGTTTTACCATACATATGCTCACAAATTAAATATATTATGTTCATCAGGTCTTATATCTTCACTGTGCTGTTGCACTATCAATGTATTATTATTTTGCTGACACGCTTCCCTCTCATAATTGTCAGGTTATGATAATGTCCCGTTCAAAGTCAGCCTGGATGAATAGTTCAGAGGGAGGTGCTTTCTTAAGTTTCTCAGGTAATCATTGCAGTATTTTAAATATTAGCATTGTTCAAATTGCAATTTGTCAAAACTTAAGTACAGGTTAAAAAATAACTTACTGCCATTTCACCGAACAGCGTCTCACACATTTTTCAAGGGCATTTCTGTTTTGTCCTTTTCACGGTTTACCTTCTTCTACAGTTCAACCAGACAGCATGTGAGGCAACAGGCAAAGATTTGCCAAATGAAACCTCCAGCTGTCAGGTCACATGACCTTCACCGTGCAGGTCAAAGCTGTCCGTTGAGAATGGAGCATTGACTGTATAAAAGATGGACGACGTATCCACTTCCTCCAACTATCCAGAAGCCAAAATATCCTGGATATGAACACTGCCATCTTGCGCATTTGGAGCCAGGGTCTGAACAGTAGTGACAGGAAGATAAAGCAATGTCCTAGCCAGTTGCGAGTCAGCTGTCAATCATGACGTTTAACCCAGTTTGTATAGCATCAAATAACTAATTAAAATAAATTTCTGACAGAAAATTTTGAACTTGGACGTGTGATAAGAACAACCAAATATGACAGAAACCAACTTTATACTTATACTAAAATCTAGCCAGCTGAAGTTTCCTAACTTTTTGCCTCCGTGTGCTACTTGTGATACAAGTAGCATCAAAACCACTGATTGTTTTAAAGTTTCTTTATTTTCAAAGGTGCTATATTACATTTGGATGGAGGCATTTTTCCCACTCAAGTTTCCAAACTTTCTTCCAGACTTAATAAATCTGGCTAATTTTACGCATGCTATACATTTCTCATTTGTGTTGGATTATTCTGTGGATTTTACTACTGGAGCTGGTTCCTGAGACCAAAGTGTCTTGACACCTGGGCAAATCGCCACTTTGGTTCTTATGTTGACTTAAATCACTTAATGTAAATCTATTTGAGATATAGTATTGGGGTCGTATATTGTTGAATTCATTCATAATATTTCCATATCGTATTTTATGAATGATTATTTGCTATATGCTCTTACTGGCAGTGGTAATTCATTTTACCATAAAAACTTATCACAAAAACTACCATAAAATTTGATGGTAGTTGGATTTATTTGGTCTTATAAAAAGGTTCAGTGTTAAACATCTGGCTGAAATAGAAATCATACATTCATTCCCACAAAGCAAAAAGGGAAAAACTTGGATGAGAGTCAAGTCAATGTTATTATTATTAATAAATCCCCTACAGCTCCCAAGAATCACAGTGATGATTAAAGAAATCTTCAGGATCTCACTCGACACGGAAGATCGGTAAATAGACACTTAGGACTTGCATCACTTGGCTTTGGAGGAAGGTGTCAACTGTGTAAAACATTTAAAATCTAATTAGATCTGACAAGACGACACATTTCACCCTCAACCTACGCTGTTGGCTGCTGTGATTCAGAGGAGCCGACTTCCATTCCCCTGCTAAAAAGCTTGTTTAAAAAGACCTGTCCAACTGGCAGCAGCCCATTTACAAATGTGCAATGTTGTCTCTTTGTTGTGGTGAGCATAATGTATCCCAAGCACCGGGAGCTCACAGGGGACCTTCCTGGGCTGTGGGCTGGTGAAAAAAGAAAGAAAGGGATTAAAGAGGCGAGTTAACAGCGAGGAAACACAGAAACACGGTGAAGTACCACAGAGAACAAACACAAAGTCCTCTCAGCTGATTTAACTCTCTTTATGTCTGATAAACGGCCCGCTCAAAGAGTCTCCCCATATGCTCGTATTGGGAAAAAGATAACTACAAAAGCATCAAAGACTCTGGTCCCTCATGTCCCTACATTTGATCAGTGCACCCAGGGCTCTTTCATGATTTGACCCCACAGATGTTGTCTACCGGTGTGTTGTTTCTTTTTAGCAGGGGGAATCTTTTCATTGCCTCTGATTTATTTCATGAGAAGATCTTCATGGAGTCCTTGATAGTTTTTTAAGATCCTTGGGAAAACACGAATGATGTAGCCTACATCAGGAAAACTTAAACAGAATCTAGTGCTTTTAATGCTTCGAGCTAAATGCTCACTTTCTGAAATGATGTAGTCTGTATCATGAAATCTGGCTTCGCATGTTGAATGTCCTGGATAACCTGAACACAAGTGAGGAACCTATCAAGGACCATTCAGTTTTTATAACATCCTTTGAAGGCCATACTAAATCATTTAACAGGGGAACAGCACTAATTGCATTCATGCTTTGGAACTGCCTTTGTTTGGTGGGGCCTCTGATGTCAGATGGTAGTGATGAAGATGATGTTAACAGCTAGTTCTCAAGGTTTTAGTCAGTCAGTCTCGAGTGGAATTTGATATTTGCAATTGTCAGTTTTTAAAGACGGGAAGAACTGAAGAACAATTTTACTCCTTAGCTGCAACAAGGCTCCTTCACAATTTTTTCTTCTGGTTGACCTTTCATCTTCATAGCTGCTCACGAAAAGCAAAGTGTCTCTGTCAGAATTTAGTCCTGTTAAAAACATTCTGATGGGCTTTCAAACTCCTCTGAAGAGCTTTAACTTTATCCAAGAGCTTATCTTCATTAAATTTTCTCGAAATTTCCAACTGAATAGATGCTCAAGGTTTGCCTTTCTCACCACTGTGAGTGTGTCTCTGCAAACCAGGTCCACTGGTTTCTCTTTTACTTCAACCACATATATTTTTACAATTTCTCCTGGAAAGCACAACTTTCTGCATCTGCTTGTCTTTTCTGGAAAGACGATGCATGACAGTGATGACACATAACCACTAAATGCATGTTGCATTCACCCTGACCAGCATACAGCCAGAAGGGACCACCCTGAAGGAAATATTAGTCTGCAATTTTTTCATGTTATTTTCTCTCATCACGTATTCCTGAGTTTGAATTGGACAGACTTCCCCCAGCTTGGATTTTAAGCTGATAGACTCTAAATTAACCATAGGTGTGATTGTGAGAGTGAATGGTTTATGTCGGCCCTGGGATGCGCTGGCGACCTGGCAACGCTGTACTTCGCCTCTCGCTGAATATCAGCTGAAGTTGGCTCCAGCTCCCTTTCCCTTAAAGGAAAAAGCGGTATAGATAATAAATGGATGGATGGATGGAAATATTTAATATAACATAACTTGAATGAGAGCCTGCTGCCATCATCTAGTCTTAGTCTGAGTCCATTTTCTGTGTTTAGGAAGGTTTTTCCTAAAAATTGCTCCCTGGCTACATCTGGATCATGTCAGTGATTCACTCCCTACAGGGAGAAGTGTTTCCACTTTTAAATAGATACTTATTCGGCTCGTCTCATACTATATATCAAGGGAGAACTTTATTTTGACAGATTCATGTATACTAACCAAAAGTGTATTGTACATGTATATGTGTATGTATTTTTCTAATATAACACTAAATAGTGAGTAGCCAGTCCTGTACAACTTGTTTTCATCATCCTGGAGCACATGCCATTGGTTTATCTGCCTTATTGTGCACATATATGTACAACGCATTTTTCCACGATACTGATTGAGGAAAATCTTTTTGCATTGACCGCTCCACCTGTTAGATGTTAGGGAGCTCTCTCTGCTGTTTGTGTAAGTATTCTGTGCGATTCAATCACTACTGGAGCTCATCTACAGCTGATCCCCAGGAAATCTGCAGATATTTGATCTGAGGAAGATCTCTTTGAAAGTTCAAAAAGATCTGGTGTCTCCGCTCCACGCAGAGCCAAAAGTTGAATGAAAGCCGGACACAATCCATGCCACTATTAGCGATTAGAGACAGTATCTGAGCACTCGTATGTACTTTTGTATATATTGCATGTTCATTTGAGATAGTAAAACCAGGATGTGTAAACATAAAGGAACAGTTTGACATTTTGAGAAATATACTTTTTCCAGAGCTCAATGAGAACATTGATACCGCTCTCATGTTTGTTCGGTTAATATGAAACCCCGGTTGTCAGCCAAGTAGCCTAGCTCAGCAGAAAGACTAGAACGCTTAAAAAAGTCCAGCCAACATCACTTGTAAATCTTACTAATTAAGATGCTATATAAAATTACAGGTCCCAGCCGAAACACAGTCAAGCACTTAATCCTCTGTCATTGTACAGAGCTAACATGTTGATATGACATATTAAACAGAGAGCTTCGTAGGTTCTAGTAGGAGGATTTTATTATTTTTGGACAGAGTTTGACTAACTGTTTCCCCCCCAATTTCTAGATTTCATGATGGCTCAGCTACATATTTATCTCACTGACATAATCTTCTTATCAAGCTCAAAACTGATCACATTTCCCGACTATTCACTATAACACCGACAGACAACTGTAGAATATTAATAATTGGTCCACGAGACCAGCAGAGAATAACCATCCGCTGCAAATTGACAGTATGATCAGTACCTGGACCTCATACATTGCAGTCCAGCAAGTTCCCCGCTCCCTGCAGCAGAAATGTGGGTCTGATTATTGGAGCTGTATGTTGAATGAGTTACCGGCTAAAACCTTGGGAGGCTCGGCATAATGTGAAGCAGACATGTTATATCTTTACCACAATAGACCACACTTACAAGGAAGACATACCTTTGTCATCATCCAGAAAATCATATTAGATTTGGGCGCTCTGGGCTGTGAGCACCGCTGTTCAAATCCAGATAGCAGACAACAGTCTCTGAGGACACAGACTGCAGAATTACCTGCCTGCTGAATGAGATTCTTTTCCCTGAAGTAATATCTGCTTAGCCCCGGGCAGCAGAGCGCTCACTGACAGGCGGTATAGAGTTTGCATGCCACTAGTAATAGGATAGTCCGACATCATTAACCACACGCACTGTCAAAATATTTGCAACTCTATCACAGGTAAGTGAAGGCTCCAGAGTATCTTAGGCAGGTTTTACTCTTTTTAACTGCAAATATTATCCGTTAAATCCCAATCATGCCATGCAGAAAGAAAACAGATCTAGAGTTTGTATTTCACATGTAATTTTAAACAGACTCAATTGATTGTAAGATTTTCAGTAGTTGCGTCTGTACTTTTGTTTTTTATCTTATGAATCATGCATTTTCACGTTGGTTCACAAGTTAATCGACAGTGGCCGCCAACTTTGAGAACTAGTCTGCGGTTTCAGAAGTAAATTTCCCATTCATTTCCTCCATTGATGGTGCAGGAAATCATTTAAAAAGAGTTGAACGTTGTGACCATAAAAGATTTGAATCAGGGCAAAAAAATAATATTTTGGAAAACAGAAAAAAGGCATACACATAAACTTTTGTGAACCCATAAGTTTGCCCTCACTAACACTAGACTCCTGCACATGACCTGACTTGTAGTGTTTTTCACCCCTTGGGACTTTCTTTTACATGTAACGCTAAATGACAAGAACATAGCTGACATGATATTTGAGAGTCTGGTAAACATTTCCACGGTAACAGCGAGCTCCACCAATAAGAGAGGCTTACACATGAGGATTAAAATAACCTGACTTTTCCGTCTATTTTGAGCAGTGTTAATAAATATGAGCTCAGGTATAAAAACGTCAGCCTGGTTTTCTCTGTTTTGGGTCAGTATTTGATGTCCTAACGTATCTTTGCATGACTCTGGAGAGGATTTAAAAGTAAGCTGTCTATCCAGGCGCTAATTCCGCTGAACAAGACACAGACAACCTCTAACCTGAGCATATACTGTGTATGAAACTTGTCTCTGAGCATTTTTCCCTGGGACGTTCGCCAGATTGCAATCACACTGACTGCCAATCAGAAAAAAATAAGCCCCCTTGGGTGTGTGTTTAGAAAGGAGTGTTTTTAGCAGTGTTTGTGTAATCTTTAAATGAATTTTCTTCTGACAAACTGAAACACAACAGCTTACTTCATCAGTCTGAGGTTGTACAATGGCCAGAATCCTTGCACTATGTTTAAATTGTTCGGTTGGAAGTACGACAAACACAGTTATCTTAAATCCCACACAGGGGTGTAATTTCCTTACCTCATTCACAAGATATGGCTGAATCCCAGCAGTGAACTGAGGGATAATGAAAATCACAAGACCCTATATCCCCATTGACTTATTAAGCACATACGATTGTTTTTGTTGTATCCACATTAAATGGGTTTGGAACACAGTAAAAGTTTGGCAGGACCTCAGGGCCCATGACCGCGGGCTCAGCCGTCACATCCAGCCTTTAAACGTGGAAGTAAAATTGAGATTGTCATCCTCTGCAGGTACAACAAAGACCTTTCATTATTAAAGACATGTACACGGGGTGAGAGTCGTGCGGTGCTCCCAGCAGAGAGCCTGTATTGGGTCTGTGATCTTAACATGCTGGCAGGGGATCCTTGTGGATCCGCTCCAAGCAGAGTACGGCTCTGTGGACCGGGGGCCCTGCTGGAAATTAAATTACCGCTTTTCCATAGAAGCATGGTGGTCACATTTACAAAAACATGGAGAATAATATTACTTTCTAGATAACTAAAGATAATGTTGATGAATAGACACACGCTCCCTTTGGCAACACCACTTTGCATTACATGCTCACTAAAACACACGGAAGGGATATTTTGTCTGCATGCTATAGAACGGAACATATATTTGTCATGGATGTTGCTCTAATTTCATGCCTGTTGCACAGCCATGGCTATTTGACCCCCTAAAATGGAAGAACTTTCCTCAAAACACATGTACTTTGTAATACACGTGCAGTCATGCATCAACTTCGTATTCAGCGTCTTCATTAACGTTGTCAAAACTGATAATAGAATTTTTATCAGTGTAATCAGGAGTTGTTAAAGGACCAAAGGAAGACTTTGCTGCCTGGGAAAATCTTACATGTGGCATCAGTTTTTCATGCTTCCCATGTTTTTAAATCTCAATGTAACTACTGGAGTCTTGGGTTGTTATGCTTTGTAATATAATGAAAAGGGCTGGACAATAAATATCTTTTAAGGTGATGTCTGTTAATTCAGACAGAAAGAGCCAAATAGCAAAATCCTCTGGTTATTTATGTACATAGGTGGAGCTCCTACACAAATTAAACAACAGGAATGGGTTTCTTTGCCACACAATAATTTAAAGTTAGCAAGTAAACCTACATGCGTAATAACAAAGAGGATAAAATACAGAAATTTGTACAACCAATATGTCACAAAAGTCTCCAATGGAGTACAACAGCAAAAAGACGAGAAGTGACACCACTTTAAATGCAGTGGTCCCCCAAAGTCAACATAGGGAACATAAACTTTGTCTTGAATATTGACTATGGAGGCCTGGATATGTCAGGCATTCACACAGCTGAAAAAAGCAAATTACAAATGTATGTTGGATTCTCTCTTAACACATTACCGCTTTATATTTGGCATTGTTACATCAACAACTATTGGATGGATTGTCATGAAATTTTGAACAGGCATTCCAAATCCCTGAGGGATCTTCAGAAAGTAACTAAGGTCACTTGGGGACAAATTCTTATGGCGATCGTCTGACATTCTCTATATGCATTACCAAAAGAACTTGATTGGATTGCTGGAATGTTTGCCGCATACACTTTCTCACACAGAGAAGATAAACTCGTATTGCTTTCATCTTGCATCATCATCATCTGGTCAAAATTTAAAATTTGTCCAACAGGTTTGTCCAAACACATGCAGCACTAATCACATTCCCATCAGCCTCAGCTTTAGTTACTTACTCACATGTGCTGTAGACTCTTCTGCAATTCAAGCTACTTTACAACTTTTCATTCAAAGAACCCTTATCAGGCCTTTAGACATAAACGTTTGTTTGCCTTTCCCATGTGAAGAAGGCAGTAAAATGTTTGCAACATCTTTATTTGAGCTTGCATAAATTCTTCTCTGGAAATGGCACATCAAGAATGGTGTTGGCCCTTATCGTCAAAAGCTCTCAAATCCCACTGTCTGTCCAACTCGACATCTTGATGCCATTTTCAGTTGACATGAAAGCTGTTAAAACAGATTTTTTCAGATTAGGGGAAGAAACATAAGAGATTTGACATAAGAGACTTGACTTTATTCTTAATCCTGACTATAAAGCTCTAACACGACCAGCACCAGACACATGAGAAGTGCAGAAGAAAAGAAAATGATAAAAGCAGAAATCTGGGCAGAGTTTTAGAGGTCTGGAACCAGGCTATAGCCTTTGGATCAACTGTGAAATGTCGCCCTAGTTATTTGGATAAAAATTGTATCCAAACATGAAACCAGCTGGAGTGATGTCTTCTAGAAAATTGGTTTCTAAAACAAAACAAGCAAAAAAGAGTATAAAAATCTGTTTTAGTAATCCACACTGACGTAGTCTGAAACATACTTCTCTCTTTACATTTCATCTTGTTTCTTGTGATTTTCTTTACTCACAAGGCTCTTCGATAAGCTTCTGCTCTCTGTGTAGACAGTCGTGAGTAAGCAATACAAATTATATGACTAATATCCTGGTCTGCCGGCCAGAAAGCATTAGCTCAGTCATTTGCTTTCATTAGCGAGGAGTCACTGGTGGACGTCAAACCCACATCAAGGGAAGACATCTAATAACCCTGAGGCTACACACAGATTTCAGATTGTAGGTCCAGACTTTCATGCAAGTTAAACATGACGAAATAATTCTTTGGTCTTTATTGTTACCTATCTCTGTCGGAAGAAGGGGCCACAAACTGAAGAGGATGCCACATAAGTCATGTCTTCAGCAGAATGACAAAAATGCTCATCGTGCTGTGCCTCGACGCCGTCAGAGGCAGCGCTGTGGTGTTTGGGCTGGTAGTTTGTGTTGCTCGGGGGTGCAGAGGTCACCTCGGATGAAAAATCTTGACAAAGACATATACTAAGAGGCTTCTTCAAAGTCACTGCTCGCACCTCTTCATGTGACCTCCATGCCTTTCATTCTTTTCCTCTCAAATATCCACCTAAAAATGACAAGAGGGAATGAATGACCGTCAAGCATGTGGAGCTACTGAGGTATCCGGTGGTCTCCCTGCCCCATCTGTTAATCAACACATCTCAGCAAATAACTAGACACAACAAGATGGAATGCAGCCTGCACGGTGACATCCCGACAACCTCAACAAACATGACCAGGACAAAGATTAATGACGCTTTATTGTTTCAGTCTAAAAAATGTCCCTTCATTCTACAATAATGGTCTCTAATTAGGTTGTCTTATTAAATTGGATAAAGTCAACAGTATAGTTCCTAAATGAAATGAAGGAACCTGCAGGAACATCTCAAATGAGAGTATCTGTATGATGCCCCCTGGAAGAAATCAATTATATACGTCAAGTCTGAGCAGCAAAGGTCACAGAGCAGCACTATGAGAAGTTTTCTTAACCCGTATACCGTTTATTGTCGTTTTCAACACTGTCTGGTTCGCTGCCTCTTGGCGATCCTGCCCACACTGTATTTATTTCCTGTCAAGATGCTCATCCTCATTATTCTGTCATTCCCTGTGGTCCCACCAGACAGCACAGGCCGCCGTCTCTCTCACCTCTGGCCCCCCGCCTCACCCCTGGAGGCAGCGACAGCCTCTTCACCCCTACTCCTCACTCACCCCGCAGTCTTCTCCCTCTCCCACCGCTCCACTCTCCCTTTCTCCCTGTCAGCACCATTTTCCCATCTCGCTGCTGCTGCACCTACCTCGTCCACGCCCTCGTCTCTCTGTCGACATCTGGGAAAGGTTAAGAGTGTAGAAATGTTGGCTTTGTGGTCATTTAGGTTAAGAGGCTTCATAAAGCGGGAGCGAGGTCTCTAGTCTCACCTTTGTTCGTTATACAGAGGAGGATTCATTCACCTGCTTAATATTGCTTTTAAAATGTTTTAGACTCTTGAGGATCTTTAAGTGGAGTCAGGCCAATTTGTCGAATAATCTTCTAATCTTAAATCTTCTTAAACAAGAGTCTATAACTCTCTAAATGCTCGATGGTGTAATAACAACAGGTTCGGCATTTG
Organism: Hippoglossus stenolepis; assembly: GCF_022539355.2. Lineage (NCBI taxonomy): Eukaryota > Metazoa > Chordata > Actinopteri > Pleuronectiformes > Pleuronectidae > Hippoglossus > Hippoglossus stenolepis. The sequence continues at coordinate 9,933,771 of NC_061502.1, forward strand.
GAGAAAGGAGATAGATTGTCCTGACTGGGTTGAAGAAAGTGACTGTCTGAGGTTAAATGTGTTCATACCTGTTACACGTGTCTTACTCTAGGTAAAAAAAGTCCTAAAAGGT